>NC_133659.1:290380041-290580041 GCF_037893015.1 Macrotis lagotis
AAGGTGTCTATGGAGACATGAATAAGGGTTTTCCCATAGTGAGTAACATCCATCTGCCATAAAGCATTAGGACGGTCTCCTCGGGGATTAATAGCACAGTCAATGTGTGGGGGACGAAATGGAGCACAGCCAAGGCATCGTTTCACTATATCCCTGGCTTGATCTTTAGTGATGCCATACAGATGACGAAGAGAACGAGCTGAAAGATGGTACTTATCATGTGCCTGATGGGCTTCTGAAAGTAAAGGGCATAGCAATGCTCGATCTACCGTATCATTACCACTGTAGATGGGCCCAATAGTAGAGACATGGGAACGGACGTGCAGCACAAACACAGGACAATGACGAGAGAGGAGAAGATTTTGAAGGTCTGCTAACAAAGAAGCAATAGTACTAACACAAGGATTGATAAAAGCTGTAGGGAGTTCTCGAAGTGCTGTAGCACAATATAGACTGTCAGTGATAAGATTAACAGGCACGTCGGCAAGATAAGCAAGAGCACGTGTAACAGCAAGGAGTTCATTTTTCTGGGCTGAGGTGTACTCAGTGGTAAAAACCCGCAATATTTGCTTTTGTGGGACGTAAAAGGCTGCCCGTTTATTTTTGGTGGCGTCTGTGAACACATTTGGTCCATCAACAGGGGTAGGAGAAATAATTCGTGGTGGGGGTTGTAATGGAAGACTGTCCCATCCACGCAGCGTTGGGGGTAATGGAAGATTGATGACCTCACATGAAGTGAGTAGGGCAGCCCATTCAGGGATAGAGTCAGTAAAATAACGAAGAGCACCTTCAGAAGCACAAATATTTAAAACAGGATATTTTCCAAACATACAAAGACAACGATCAGACATAGCTAGGAATAAATTGGCCAGCATCGTAAATTTACAAGGGATGCTTCTGTTACTTCTCTGGAAATATTGCCATTCTATGACACCTTGCTTTTGATAGAGACAACCAATATGTGACCTTTGATTTAAAATGGTAGCAAATATAGGTTGCTCAGGATCAAATTGAACTATAGACTCATGACACCTGGACAAAATCTGTGTCATGGCCTCTTTGGCTTGTGGGGTCCAATACCGGGGTGAGGTCAATGTGGAATCTCCTTTCAGGATATCATAAAGAGGATACATCAAATCATCAGGAATAGGAACTGTAGGACGTATCCATTGTATGGAACCAATAAGTTTCTGGAAATCATTAAGGGTACTACATTTCTCTAAATTCACCTTTGGGGGTATTCTAGATGCCCTCCCTTCACTAAGGGTGTGACCAAGGTATTGATAAGGGCTAGTATCTTGTATCTTGCCACTTGAAGCCCATATTTACTCAAGGAAAGGAGCATTTCTTTTGTTAATCCTTCTAGCTCCGTGGCTTGCTTAGTAGCCATGAGAATATCATCCATATAATGGATTATGATGGCCTTGGGGTACTTACTGCGCAGCGGGTGAACAATAGCTGCAACATATGCTTGGCACATAGTTGGACTATTGGCCATTCCCTGAGGAAATACAGTAAACTGATACCTGATTGACAGGCTTTGAAAATTTTTTGATGGTACTGAAAATGCAAATTTATCCCTATCCTCAGGGTGAAGGGGAATGCTATAAAAACAATCCTTAATATCTATTATCTTTATAACAAATTCTCTAGGTATAAAGGCAGGAGAAGGAAGACCCGTCTGTAGCGGGCCCATAGAGACCATTCTTTTATTCACCACCCGTAAATCAGTAAGCATTCTCCAGGTGCCAGCTTTCTTTTTTATTACAAATACTGGAGAATTATAAGGGCTGGTGGTAGGCTCAATTCTGTGTTGTAACAATAATTCCTTAACTATATCTTTTAATGCGGTGAGCTTCTCCGTAGAAAGGGGCCACTGTTCCACCCACACAGGGTTATCACTCCTCCAAGTAATCTTTGGGCAGCTCACCATAACAGGAGCCCCTAGGAGTTTGTTGCCAAATGTTCAGGGGTGGTAAGATACAATTGTAACTGATGTAACAAATCTCTACCCCACAGGGCAGAGCCTAGTCCCGTAATCTTTAAGGGACGAATAAAACCACTTTGTCCTTCATAACTCCATCTCAAATGACGCTCTGCTTTTCTAGCCCCTTGGTGGCCTCCCACCCCCAAAATGGATGTTACTCACTATGGGAAAACCCTTATTCATGTCTCCATAGACACCTTTTCTAATTTTGTCATGGCATCAATTCAACCTGGTGAGGCAGCCCGCCATGTTATAGCACATCTTTTCAACCTGTTTTTCCACTTGTGGAGTTCCTACAGCCATAAAAACAGATAATGGCCCTGCATATTCTTCCAAGGCGTTTGCAAACTTTTGTCAAGAATTTTCCATTTTACACAAAACTGGAATTCCATATAATCCCACTGGTCAGGCCATAGTTGAACGTGCTAACCGCACCCTTAAAACCCTCCTCATTAAACAAAAAGGGGGAGTCAGTGGTCGTGGCCGCCTTATATATACACAATTAGCACAGGCCGTATACACCATGAATTTTCTTCAATTGAGAGATGATGGTACCTCCCCAGCTTTGCGTTTTTTCGCAGGAACTTCACGAACACTCCACACACACGCAACTAGCCATCCCTCTCCCTGCCCAATAGGCAACCGAGTACTGTGGAAAAGCCCAGATGGCCAATGGCATGGCCCAGGCTCGGTAATTATAAATGGACAAGGGTATCTTTGTATTCAACCAGATCCAAATCCGGATGGCAAAGAAAAGGAGAAACCAGTTTGGGCTCCAACCAAGTGGGTCAGAGACCTCGGAGCAAAAGCGTGAGGTGATTGATCTTGCTTTCAATATCATAAATTTTGCTTTCTCACTTTATGAGGAATTCCAAATTCAGGATCTTTACCAACGACAAGGATATTTGGCATCTGTATTGCAGAACTTCTTGACCCAGCAATCATCCATGTGGACCACCCAAAATCATATAAATTGGGCACTTCAAAAGGAAATAGATGCTTTGGCCCCTGTAGTAGTTTACATTGGGAATGAGCTTGCTTACCATGAATTGATAACCCAAATTCCTTGTCACTATAGATATAAACCATTGTGTGTCACTCCATTACAGGTAAATCTTACCAACTCTTCTTTTGTTGGTTCATGGCTTCGGATACGGGCTGCATTACAGGGTACACTACTATCTCATAATGCTTCATCAGACATTCATCAGTTAGCCTTATTGCTTCAAGAACTGAGAAACATTTCGACTGATTTTTCAAATCATCAAACTGCTGCCTTTAATATTACTAATTATCTCAAGCATTTACAATTTTTACAGTGGTTATTCAGCTGGATAGGTCCTGTTGCCATATTATTTCTCCTTTGTATTTTTGGCCCCTGCTTGATACAGTTTTTAATATCCCTAATGAAGACTGCCTTGATCAACATCAAGGCAGATACCATGTCTCTTATTCATCGCACTCCTCATTCAGCACCAATATAAATATTTATTATCCACCATTTTGCATCTCATCTTTCCTGGTGAAAGCGACTGCAGGCAGCGCTTTCTCTAAGGATTGAGGCCTTCTGCCAGAACTGTCCTATATTAACTACATTTTTGTGTGCTAGAATAGTTAAAATTATATTTTATAGAGTTATTTAAGAATGCATTCAAATTTTATATTAATTGGTTATTTAAAAATTCTTAATAAATTTATATAAGAGGTTCCTCAAGACATTCTAATTGATTCTAAAAGTTATTTTTTCTTGACCGGTCTTATGTGTAGTTAAACTTCAATGAGACATTTTCACATCTCTCTACTGGCCTGGAGGGATAGGAAAATGTTCCTATATTCTGGGATTGATGCCGGCCAGGGCATCAAACACAGCTTGGTTAAAAATGATTGTTTTCTGTGAGTTCGTACATATGTCTGTGTATGTGTGCTTAATTCAGATCTGAAATAATTTTATTATTATAGGATATTAAGACTATGATTATTTCTATCCTGCCTCTTTTGCTACATATGCTTGCTGCAAAAATACGCTATCAAAGGCTGACCCTCGTGCTCTTCTCCAGAATCCCAGAGAACGACCAAAAATGGACACTACCCCTGTCTAAACAAAAAGGGGGAATTGCTCTGGACCCAGCTCTGGACCTTGGCCACCTATGGGTTAGGAGACGCCTGGGGGTGTGAACCCGCCCACATGGGTGCTGGGAACGCCCCAGTAACAGGAGTGGCTCTGCCCATGAGGGAGGAACAGGGGAGGAGCTCGGGGGAGGAACAGAAGACTAGATAAGGGATGGGACTGGGGAAGAGGAGAGCTTTTTTTCGCTGCTATGTAAGGAATAAAGACCTGCTTGTTAGACTGCAACCGGGTGTTCTGTCCAGTTATTGCCCTCCTTCCCCAAAGGAGGGTCCGTGCGTCCGAAGACCGACGGGTCCGTGACGTCCGAAGACCGGGGAAAGGTATGTATCCAGGCGAAGGCTCGGGATAGGTCCCCGAGCATATGCAGTTGTTTATTTTTTAGGTTTTTGCAAGGCAAATGTGATTAAGTGGCTTGCCCAAGGCCACACAGCTAGGTAATTATTAAGTGTCTGAGACCGGATTTGAACCCAGGTACTCCTGACTCCAGGGCTGGTGCTTTATCTACTGTGCCACCTAGCCACCCCTAGTCTATGAAGTTTTGAGATGACTCTCTGTATTACAGGAAAATTGCTATAAAAATGTCATAGGACTGAGGCAGGCTTTCTATTTTAAGTCTGAAATCCAGGTATCAAAGGAAAACAATGGTGGATCATACATAGTCCATAGAAGTCAGAAAAGGAAAAGAAACCTAAGAGCGGTTTGTTGAAATTTACAGGTGAAAAGGTTTGTTTGGAGTAAGACAGTAGGAAATACAGCTTTTCATTCTGATCTGAGGTTGGACTTTTTCTTGACTCAGTTACCCACAAATGTGACATTCAGAAAAATGTCCCCCATCTGGCAGAATGGGAGTCTGGCTTGAGACAACTGACTACCTATATGACCTCCACCTAGAACAGACCTCTAAAATACATATGGGGCCATCGTCCTTTCTTTATGTCTCTGATTTTTATGGTAAATTGCTATGATCATGCCAGACAGTCAATGTTAAAATCAAGAATTGAAATTGAAGTAATTCTGGTCTATATTTATCTAAATCTAATATAGTCAGCTAGGTTAGTGTGTAGTTTTGGATAACTGCTATGAAAGTTTATCTTGTTAAGGGAAAGGTATCCTCCAAATGGGGTAATAACAAAAATAATGATAGTAATCCCTGTAATTGAATTTTCTGTGACTATCAAATTAAATGATAAATCATTAAGATCTAAGGGATTTCAGAATTTCATTCCCTAGTAACAATAACAGTAATTGACTGTGCAAAATATTAAAAGGAAAAATCTCAGCAAATAACCTGCATTGAAGAAATCTCTGAAGCTACATCCAAAGCCATAGAACATCATAAGGTGATTTCAGAAGAAATGAACCTGAATCTTTTCCTTGCTGCTGTGTGCTTTTATCTATATGATATATATGTGTGTGTGTGTGTGTGTGTGTGTGTGTGTGTGTGTGTGTGTACAATCAAAAAAGGATTGTCCCCTTTTGAATCTCTGTAATTTTTTTAAATTTGTGATTGCATTACTCATTTGAATTACTGATATGGATCTCTCTTGCCCATGGTTCTTAGAGAATCTAAGTTCCACTGATATGTGATTCCCAAATATACTCATTTTCCTAAATTTTTATATGATTGAGCTATAAATGAGCTATAAATGACATAAAGATCTAGATCAAAATGGGGGAATTTCTAATCTGATATATTTCTGATCATAACTTAATCTCTTAACTGTTAACCAATAGTTATAAAATGTCACTCTGCTATGTAAGGACTGCCTCCCATAGTGTTGACTTCACCTGTATCAATACTAGCTGGTCGTCTCAATGTTAGCCTTACTGATCAACAAATGTCAAGATAAGAGACATTTTGGATAAGCAGAGAAAAAATCCTTTTGTTATTGTCAATAGTAATTTTAATTCTAAGTAAATATTGTAGGATTTGATCATTAATTATTAGAGAAATGCAAATTAAAGCTTCTGTGAGGCACCACCTCATACCTCTCAGATTGGCCAATATGACCAGAAAGGATAATGATCATTGTTGGAAGGGTTGTGGGAAATCTGGGACACTATTACACTGTTGGTGGAGCTGTGAACTCATACAACCTTTCTGGAGAGAAATTTGGAACTAGGCCCAAAGGGCAACAAAAATGTGCTTACCCTTTGACCCAGCAATACCATTACTGGGTCTATACCCTGAAGAGATGATGAAAACGGGTAAAAACATCACTTGTACAAAAATATTTCTAACAGCCCTGTTTGTGGTGGCAAAGAACTGGAAATCAAGTAAATGTCCTTCAATTGGGGAAATGGCTTAGCAAACTGTGGTATATATGTATGTCATGGAACACTGTTGTTCTATTAGAAACCAGGAGGGACAGGATTTCAGGGAAGCCTGGAGGGATTTGCATGAACTGATGCTGAGTGAGATGAGCAGAACCAGAAAAACACTGTATACCCTAACAGCAACATGGGGGTGATGATCAAACTTGAATGACTCCCTCATTCCATCAGTGCAACAATCGGGAACAATTATTGGGCTGTCTGCAAAGGAGAATACATCTAATACATTCAGATAAAGAGATGTGGAGTTTGAACAAAGTTCAAGGATTATTCCCTTTAATTAATTAATTTGTTTATTTATTGCTTATTTATTTGTTTGTTTTAGGTTTTTGCAAAGCAAATGGGATTTAAGTGGCTTGCCCAAGGCCACACAGCTAGGTAATTAAGTGTCTGAGACTGGATTTGAACCCAGGTACTCCTGACTCCAGGGCCGGTACTTTATCCACTGCGCTACCGAGCTGCCCCTATTCCCTTTAATTTAGGTAAAAATCCCCAGATATCTCATTGTCAGATCTTGCTATCTTAGAGTTTTTGTCTGTTCCTTAAGGATGTGCTTTCTCTCTCATCACACTCAATTTGGATCAGCGTACAACACGGAAACAAAGTAAAGACTGATAAATTGCTTTCTGTGGGGAGGTGGGGGAGGGAAGTAAGATTGGGGGGGAAATTGTAAAACTCAATATCTTTAATAAAAATAATTTTTAAAAATATTGTACGATTTGAGAGAATCCTATTGAAAAAAATTGTGTCATCTATGTGCAATTTCATCGTTTGACTGTGAAAGGTTTGGATTCTTTCTTCATTTTGTATAAAATACCGCCCAAATATTATATCATTGTTGGCATTTGCGAGGATGCCATCCACCTGTGGGTTTTGTAAGATCCGAGATTATTAAAACTTCATTTCTAGACTAATTTTGTCATTTCCTTTTTAGTCTAGGGAAATTCTGGCTAACAGCAGCCGGACTCCGCTTGTAGGTCACCCTGACTGCCAACCCCCGGGCCCACTGCTGCCCTGCACGTGGCAATGAGGCCAGGGTCAAGGGCAGCAATGAGGAAGAGGAGGGGCGGGGGGGCGACTGGGGGATATGCACTCCCCGAGGTGGACTGGACCCCACAGTTGGGGGAGGGGAAGGAACAGGCCCTGCCCTGGCTGGCTGCCCCCTCCAGGCCTTGCCCAAGGGCTTTGCCCCTCTGCCTGGCATTCCCTCCATCTCTCCTGCCTGTATCTGAGGCTGCACCGGTCCTTGACCCCAATCTCCCCCACCCGCCCCTAGAGCCAGGACCTGCGCCCTCGGCCCAGCTGGAGTGATCTCCAGGCCTCCTTCTGCCCCAGGACGGCAGTGCCCCCTGAGCCAGTCAGTGGCCACCACCCCTGACTACATGTCCCAGAAGGCAGCTGGAGGAGAGGCAGTGCCTTAGATTTCCCCATATATAAAATGAGAAGTTCAGATTAGTTGGTCTCAGAAATTTCTTTCAGCTCTGAATCTAGAATGTAAATAGGAATGAGATACCCTGCAAAGCCTCATCCACCCATGGTGTGGTGACCCGAGCTTCCATTGAATAAGGGAAGGAAATTCTGGGTAAGGGAGGCAGAAATAAGAATTGAAATTGCCCTGGCATCCACGGGTTTACATTACAAGTCTGGGATGCAAGGGTTGCTACCATTCTGTCCCTGTCTTACGCATGTACAGATTTTTCAGAATCTAAAACTCAGATTTGTTGTGACTTGTCCAGATAACCATGAGAATAAATGTCGGAAGAGAGATTTCTACAAAAGTCTCTTTCCTGATTGCAGGTCTGGCATCTTTAGCATTGATAATGTGACATTTCTGTAGTGATCTAAGGTTTGTAAAGAACAAAGGTTCATTTGATGTTTGGGTTTTTAACTTGGGTTTTTATTTATTTTATTTGTCCAGACCTCTTATTTCATCATTGAAGAGAGGGGGGAGAGTCCTGCAATCAGATGACCCAGGTTCTTATCTGACCTTTCACTTGCCTTTTCTGGGTCCTTGTTTTCTTGCCTATAAAGTGAGGCATTTGGACTAGACTACCTCCAGTTCTACACCTCCAATTTTACCAGAAACTTTGGCAATTAGGTAAACAATGCATTATTTCTTCCAAACTGACTAAAAGTCAGAGCTGACAGGGCCTTTCAAGATCATTGAGTGAAATCTATCATACAGATGGGAAAACTGAGGATTTAAATCAAAAATGGGACTCACCTAGCTATAAAGGAGCTACAGCTGTTGGCTGAGCCGGAGCTGTAACCCCAGTCTTTTGAACTTCAAGTCAGGGTTACTACAGACACATTGCATTTCTTTTTTTATGATTTTGTTTATTAATTTAATGTTTATTTATTCTCATTTTGTACAAATAATGTTTTTTATACATTAATAAAATATTCTTGTTTAAGAGTAAGCAAAATATCCCCTCCCCCCAAAAAATATAGACTCGCTTGAGCGATAAAGTAAAGGGGAGAGAAAAAAATCAAAATTTAAAAAAAATAGTAATAATTGTAGGTATGGCCAGGTGGCGCAATGGATGAAGCACCAGCCCTGGAGCCAGGAGCCCCCAGAGCCCATATCTGGCCCCTTACACCCAATAATCACTCAGCTGTGTGACATGCAAGCCACCTCAACCCCACTGCCCTGCAAAAACCAAAAAAAAAAAAGAAAAAACCCAAAATAAAATGAAATGGTAATAATAGGGGTGGCTGCATGGTGGACAGATCATTGTCCCTTGAGCCAGGAGCACCTGGGTCCCAATCCAGCCATAGAAACCCAAAGATCACCCTGCTATTCGGCCCCAGGTAGGCCACCCAGCCCCATTTGCCCTGCACCCCCCAAAAATAATAATAATAATAAATGTGCTTGACTCTTTGTTCCAACACCAACAACTCTGTCGCAGGTATATCACATTCTTTGTGATAAGTCCATCACAAAAGTTACTTCCATATTTTTCCACCTTTGCCATTGCTGATCACAACTCCCTCCTTTCATATTTCTCTACTTCTATATACTACATTTTCTCTCTCCTTTCACTCTGACTTGTCTGTAAGTTAGCTGAGTGGCTCAGCAGACAGATCCCTTGCAATGGGGCCAAGAGGCCCTGAGCCCCCTTACCACCCCTTAGGCCCAGCATCCACCTGGCCCTATAGGACAGGTCAGGTCATCCAATCCCAGCCTCTTGCAAGAAGTAAAAGAAAAAACGTGTTATATCTGACCACTCTCCCCCCATGGTCCATCCTTTCCTCCTTCATTCACATCCCCCCCTTCCCCCTGCCCCCACTTTTTACTCCAGATGGCTATACCTCATTGAGTGTATATGCTGTTTCCTCTCCTAGCCACCTCTGATGAGTGAAGATTCCCTCATCCCCCCTTGCCTTCCCTCATTCCATAACATTGCAATAGTTCATTGTGATAAAGAAAAATCTTATATGAAATATCTTGGCCTATTCCCCCCTTCCTTTTTCTTTCTCCCATTACATTTCCCTTTTTTCTATTGACTCCATTTTTACATTATATTTTATATTCTAATTCAGCTTTCTCCTGTGCTTCATCTATAAAAGCTCCCTCTACCTGCTCTATTAACTAAGAAGGTTCATATGAGTATTATCAGTGTCATTTTTCTATACAGTAATACGTGCAGTTCATCATCATTAAGTCCCTCCTATTTTCCCCTTCTCCTCCAATCTCCATGCTTCACCTGAGTCCTGTATCTGAAGATCAAACCTTCTGTTCAGCTCTAGCCATTCCAACAGGAACATTTGAAATTCCCCTGGTTCATTGAAAGTCCATCTTTTTTCCCTGGAAGAGGACATTCAGTTTTGCTGGGTAGTTGATTCTCGGTTGAATTCCAAGCTCTTTTGCCTTCCAGTATATTATATTCCAAGCCCTATGAGCTTTTAATGTAGTTGTTTGTTGTCAGGCAGGGCTCTTCCCTCTACGGACTATGGGGGACTGCTGAAGACAACTCACACAGGCGATTAGGGGGCAAGTCCAATTTATTTCTGTGTATGCAAGCTTATATATTATGTTCTATATGTCGAAGCAGGTTATGGGAGGATCTCCTGAGATCTATATCAGATTGGCCTGAGCCTCTTACATTGCCTTTGTTGACTGTCTCTATGCGGAAATTTGTCAAGCGAGGGACGGGTGAAATAGGGAAGTAGATGGGCAGATATGGGGGGGTAGATATGGGTGCGTCTCCCAGTTTCCTTGTGGCCGAGGATTTGAGGCGACCAAGGTTTGCCTTGGCCTATATCCCGGAGTTTGCTCTACGGGACTTCATCTCATGTCCTGCAAGGCCAGTGGGTATGCTGTGGGGCGGCCTCCTACAGTTGGTGTTAAGTCCTGTGTGATCCTGAGTGCAGCTCCAAGGAATTTCATTTGTGTCCTTCTGGCTGCTTGTAATATTTCCTCTTTCACTTGGGAGTTCTGGAACTTGGCTAATATTCCTAGGGGTTGGTTTTTTGGGATGTCTTTCTGGGGGAGGGAGATCAGTGGATTCTCTCCATTTCTACTTTGCCCTCTGCTTCTAGGATATCAGGGCAATTTTCCTGTAGTAATTCTTTGAAAATGATGTCAAGGCTCTTTTCCTGGTCATGACTTTCATGTATTCCAATAATGTTTACATTATCTTTCCTAAGTCTGTTTTCCATATCAGTTGTTTTTTTCAATGAGTTATTTCACATTTTCTTCTAATTTTTCATTTTTTTGGTTTTGAAGTATTGATTCATGATTTCTGGTAAATTCATCAATCTCCCTGAATTCTATTCTTTGTCTCAAGGATTTGTTCTCCTCAGAGAATTTTCTTATCTCTTTTTTCATCTGGCTAATTTTGCTTTTTAAAGCATTCTTCTCCTCAGTAACTTTTTGAACTGTTTTATCCATTTGACCTAAGCTGGTTTTTAGCATGCTATTTTCTTCAGCATTTTTTTGGATTTCCTTGACTAAGCTGCTGACTTCATTTTCATGTTTTTCCTGCATCTCTCTCCTTTCTTTTCCCAGTTTTTCTTCCAACTCCCTCATTTGATTTTCAAAGTCTTTTTTGAGCTCTGTCATAGCCTGAGCCCAATTTCTGTTTTTCTTGGAGTCCTTAGATGCAGGAGCTTGTGCTTCCTCATCTTCAGACTGAGGATTTTGATCCTTCGTGTGCTCATTTGCAAAATATTTCTCAATAGTCTTCCTATTGTTTCTCTTCTTGCTCATTTTCCCAGCCTGGGCCTGGTTTTGGGGTGCTTCCTGAGCTTTTGGGACACTCCCACAAGGGTCTCAGTGTGTGAGGCTCTGTCCTCCGTCATGGTCTGTGAATGACCATAATGCCCCCCTCTGCCACAGGGCTGAGGTGGGGGAGCCCTGATGTTCTATGTGGGGGGCCTAGACTTTGATCAGTATCCAAATGTGGTCATAGCCCCAAAGTCCTGTTCCAGAGGCAGAGGACAGAGCTCTGCAGTCTCTTTCACTCCCCTCCCTCAGCTCAATGGGCTCATGCCCTGGGGGCTCCTGCTTTCTGGCTCTGCTGCTTCTGTTTCTGGTTCTGGGCTGCAGAAAGACCAAACTGCTAGCTGTGTGCCCTGAGGGCTGGGCTCCATGCTCCCTCTGGCAGAGGTCCCCCAGCTGTTCCTCCACTTTGTGCCTGGTGCACCCTGGAGTGCAGCTCAGGAGACTCCCCCACTGCTGTGAGCCGTGGCTCCCAGTGCCCTGGGGCTGCCTCCAGGAGGCTGAAGTTCTTTCACTCTGGCAGGCCACCACTCTGGCAGGCCGCCCCTCTGATGCCGGGTTACCTTGAGTAAGAAAACTGCCTCTCTGGGTCCTTCTGTGGGTTCTGTCTCTCGAAAGTTTAGTTAGAGTCCTTAGCTTAAGAGTTTTATCAGAGAGCTCCTAAGACTCTATCCCTTCTTGTCAGATTATGCTCATTTCTTACAAGGGTTTTTTTTCCCTTTCTATTTGGATACCAAGTTGGATATTCACTTTTTTTTTGTAAATGCATAGAAAAGAAAAGAAGATGGTTCAGAAGGAAGCACAGGCAAGCAGGACGGTTTTGAAAGTAATATGCTAAATGTGTTATAGACTTTTTTTAAAGTAAGCAATATGAAGTGAATACTTCCAGTTTCACATGCATTTTTTTCGCACGAGTTTTGTGTCAGTGGAAATGCTCTATTTAGGTGCTTAAATTTTGAATAAGAATGAAATAAAAATATTTTAAAAACAAGATAATGGCAAGGGTATGGACAGAATGGGAGGGGAGACACAAGCAGATGGAGATTCAGAAGATGAAAAAGCCATTAGTTTGGCTGAATCTAGAAAGAAGTATTTTCAAAGTCAGAGGTGAGAAGGTCGTGCATGAGGGGCTAGATGAACAAGTCAGTACTTAAGCAGGATCGGGAAGGAAATTTAATATTTTAAGAGATAGGGATGAGATGAAAAAGCATTGAGGGGCTGGATGGTCAAGACAGAGATGAAAATTGTTAAGGATGGATGTTCATCTGGATCACAGAACATGTGGAAAAGTAGGGAGGGGCCTGGTGGTAAGTAAAAGGCTTTAAATATCCAAGAGGAGTTGATCTTTGATCCTAGAGGTAATAGAGATCTACTGTAGTTTACTGAACAGAAGTGGAAGATTCATAGCTCAGCTCTCACAGTCTCACAAAATAGGAAATGGGTTAAGAGAGGGAAGGCACACTCATGGGATGATTGTTACTTCAGTCTTCAATGTGGTTCAGCACCAAAAGGTCTGGATTTGGAGTGAGAGTACCTCAGTTCAGGTCCTGGTTCTGATGTCACTGCCCTGTGTAATGTCAGATAATCCCACCACCAGAGTGGTATAGAACTCAAGTTTGCTTTTCACTATACCCATTATTCATCCACCTCTTTGGGTGGGTATGTCATGAATGTATTGCTTCATTTGGAGGCAAAATCAGAGCTGCATTGAAAGTGAATGCTGTCTCTGTCCCTTCTACCTGTGTCCTTGGGCTTGGTACTTTACCACTGGGGCCTCAGTTGGTTGACTAGATGATGTTCAAGGCCCCTTCCAGGTCTACATGTATGATCTGTATCAAGTCAAGTCTATGAGCATTTATTTCAGCACTTTCTGTTGCCCTACACTGAGTTTAGTGCTGAGAATACAAATATAAAAAGAAAGATGGACCCTACCAGCAAGGAGTAGGGACATGGTAAAGGAAACCCAGAGTCAGGAGTGCAGTGTGGAGAGGAAAGAAGACATGGCCAGCCTTGGCATCCTGCTTGAAATGAAGGTTCTTGGAGGAACCAGCTTATCACAGAAAGAGGCCACAAGAGCAGAAGGTGCTTCCAGTGTAAGAAGTCATTCAAAGGAATATTTATATGTGTCTGGGAAGGGATGTGGGGGCCATGTTGGCCCAGGTTCTCATTTCTTTCTGTCTTCCCTCCCCAGGTTTCCCATGGGTAAAGAATACATTTTGTACCATGAGATTATCTTAAATGACTCTCTCCAGGTTGTATATCAAGAAAACCACTATCCCCACAACATGTCACCCATCTGCCATTATTTTTTGGACTTCTCCTACTTTGTCTCCTTTTCCTGGGTGCAGACAGGCAAGAAGGATGTGCATGTAAGGTTGCCCACTAGAGTAACCCTAAGTAAAGGTGGGAAAATGGGACTTTACTTCAGATGGGAAATTTTAGAGGGTGTTGATAGTATGTATTCCCTGAATGACAGTTTTCTCCCCTGCTTGACCTAACCCATGTTGGCCTTTTTCTGAGAGCTCTTCCACCTTCTCCTGCTTAGAAATCTTATATTTCATGGTATCCTTCACCCTCATTGAGGTAACATCCAAGATGAACTCACAATACCCCACTCCAAACGCGCACACACACACACACACACACACACACACACACACACACACACTTCTCCATGACTAGTTCCAGACCTGCTACATGTTTCTCAATCCATTCCTTTATCCCTTGAGTACCATCTTCACCAGACCTTCTGTCCTTGGGCATACTTCCCTCTCTGACTACCTACCCAAGGTCATATTCTGTACTATCTTGCCTCTGCCCATTAGGCTGCCTCAGCCATGATTTAAGCTGAGCCTCAGAAGGTTATTCTGGCAACTTATGAAAGTTGAATCAGAAAGGAGATAAGAGCAGAAAAACAATCAGCAGCCCAGAATTCCAGAAGGTAGAGTGGAGAAGGGGTCTCACACAGATCAGTGATCTAGGAGGCAATCTTCCTGGGTTCACCTTCTTACCCTAACTTGTTTGTGACCATACACAAATCAGTCTATGGATGGAGAGTTCAAAGAGATCCTAACTCTGATAGTCACAGATCATAGAGACCTAGAGGGCACTTCAAAGGCCCCCATTTTACAGAGAGGAAGCTGAAGCCCAGGAATTTTACATGACTTGCTCATAGTCAAAGGCTGCCTCTGAAACCCTCTGCAAACTCATTTGCTGTTCCTGGCTTCCCTGGATTTCTTCAAGTACCAGCTAAAATCCTACTAGTTACAAGGAAGCCATTCCCAAACTGCTTGATTATTATAGTTAATTATGTCTGATTTATCCAGTCTATTGCTTGTGTGTACATAATTGTTGGCACAATGTGTCCCCTATTAGATTGTAAGCTCTTTGAGGGCAGGGACTGTCTTTTACCTTCTCTGAGGTTGGCATAGTACCTGGCACACTCCTTTTATTTCTTCCTAGATGGTGCTGTAGGTGTATCAAAAAATAGATCAGCCACAAGTGGAGAAGAGAGAGCTAATCAAACTAAATCGCATGCCACCAGTCATGGCCCAGGTCCACACAGACATTCACTGTGTCTTGATTGCTTACTGTGGTGACATGATCCTGTGGATCTTTGGGGATCACAGGAGGGGCTTCAAGGAGTGCTGTGTGGTCCCTTGCCACTTCTCCATCAGCTGCCTGGCCTAACACCAGAGGACAGGATTGCTGCTATCAGGAATCGCAGGGGCGGTGGTAACTTGGGTCATTGATCCAGGAGGGAAGGGTCTCCATGTCCTGCAGATACTGAATATGTCTGGCAGTGAGCTGGTACAGGGGATCAACCTGGATGGACCCGAGAATTCTCTCCTGGCTATGTGTGAGAGCTTTTTGTGCATCATTGTCTGGCAGAGCCATACAAAGCTGGTGGAAGAACAGAATTTCTCATCTCCCACCAGCGATCACTAATTAACCTGCTGCTGCACTTGCTTATCTGAGGGTTACCTCTTTGGAGGGAATAAGGCTGGGCAGATACACATCTGGAATCTGGATCCAAGCTTTGATCGGAGGTCTTTCAGCTTCCAGGCCCACACAGGTCCTATGGCTGGTCTGCTCCCTTGCCAGAATCCACCCCCACCCTGACTACTGGGGCCGAAGGCAGGCTGAAGGAATGGCATCTCACATCAGGCAGTCTGTTGCGCGAGCTGAGCATCTGCAAGGATGTGCTGTGCTCTCTGCAATTCATCGATGACAGCACCTTCTTTTGCCACTCCCAATAGAGTTATACCACATGTCTTGTTTCTACCAGCTGTTTAACAACTGTGGTGCCAGCCCCTGCCACCTGCAGCACATCCACCATGAAAGCAACTGGACCCTCATCTTCTGCCATACCGATGATGGTCTCTTTCGCTTCCTGTGCCCCATAACTGGAAACCTCCTGTTTCTCACCTGGCCCTTTTGTTCACTAGACAAAGCTGTCTCCTCAGCCTATGATACAGAAAATAAGGAGCTGTTTGTGGCCATGGGTCATGCCAATGTGATCATCTTTGATACCACCAAGTGCCCACCTATGCCCAAATGCATCCTTCAAATTGGCAATGACACTGAAGATCAAATACAATGTCTGGCCTATGAGAAGCCTTCCCTGGGCCAAGGCATTGAAGAACTGATCTTCTGTGGGCACAAAAGTGGCCTTGTGAGCTTATTGTCTCAGCACATCTTTGTTCATGTGAAGAAACACTTGCCTTCTGGACCTGTTCTGATCATTTCCACCCTGAATGGATCATCTACCAGCTCCAGGGAGAATACCTTGTTTAGTTCTTATGGCATGGATCGCTACATACACTTGCCAGAGGTCCTCTTTGAGGGCACTAAGTTGAGCCTTTATGCTTTCACCAGCATCTTAAGCAACTGCCACCTCCACCACCTGGTCCTGCTACCCAAATCTGTGAGTGCCATCACCAACGAGAGTCGCTTTCGACTTTGGGAGTATTCTGACTTCCTGGTATCTTCTGAAATGAGACAAGATGCATCTTTCCAAGAAACTGGGTACCTGCACAAATGGCCAATTGTCTCCTTTGATATTTCCCTGACCATGGGAATCTTTGTCACAGTGACAGTGTGGTCATCTGGGACATGCAAGGTAACTCCTCAGTCAGATTAAACTCCAGGATGCAATTTGGCCCACTTGGCTTTGACAACGAACAGGGAGATCTGCTTGTCACTTTGAACAATTGTATTTACTTGGTATCCTGCACAAAACTGCTTCCTCAATCCTTGCTCAACCATTTGGCTGCTCTGAACCTTGAGGATGAAGTGAAACAAGTTCCCATTCCATTCTTACCCAGCCTCTTCTTGTCCTTTGGCACCATTTTTGTACCTCGCTATATCTGCCAAGAAAAAGGAGCACAGAAGCTTCAGGGGATGGATGCCCTCATCAATTCAATCAGTGAACCATTGTCTTTGACCGTATGGTCCCCCATGTGGTGGAAGAGATCCATGACCAAATAAACCCACTGGGTTCCTCTGGGAAAAAACGCAAGTTTGTTTTCTCAGATCAAGCCCCCAAGGAAAAGGCTCCCCTGACAATTATCTCCCCAGAGCAGTTAATGCTCAGGAATGCCCTCTGCCCTATGCAGTTGTTGAAGTGTTGCTTTGGCCAAGGATGGAAGTGGATCATTGCCCCTGATGGCTATATCCCTAATTCAGTGGTGAGGGCCTTCCTCTGGCCTGAAGGAACCCCACTCTGCCTTCAATGCATTCTAGAGAGTTCCCTGTGACATGTAAGCCATGACAGTGATGAACTTTTTGCCTTGGAAAGGCTTGTTGGTGAAAACAGGACTGAGCTTGGATTTCAGGAAGGAACTGAACATGAGTGCTGGAGACCAATGCCAAAAGGACCTGCTCTTAAGCCTCATGGACCGAAGCTATCAGATGGATGACTCATCGGCCTACAGGATCATAAGGACCCTGCTGACCATGATGGCCAATGGTGAACCTGAGAAATACAGACAGTGCATTAACATCTTGGCACATATTTTCGCTGACTACTATGTGACACCACAGGTGCGGTCAGACACTGCTAGGCAGCTGCTTGATAACACAGTGCACTTCTAGGCTGAAATCTAGCTTAAAGCCTGGGAAGGCTTGGAGCGGCTTGGCCTTATCAGCCATCTTTTTGCTATCCCCCTGATCTGCGGGTTGCTGGATGGGAATCAGAGTGTACAGCCAAAGGCCTGGAAGCTCATAAGGACTCTCACTGGCATCCAGAGCAAGGCATCCTTATTGGAGTTGCTCCAAAATTGGGAGACCTTTCGCCTGTTGAAGTGAGTGGTATGGCTAGACACTGATCACCTTCTATGATTTCCCCCTCTCCTTGTGCTTGTCCTTTGCTTGCCTCTATTCCAGAGAATAACAGTCCAAGAACTGTCCAGGCCTTTGTAGCTCACATTCATCCCACAGGGGCGCTAGTGGGCTAGGGGAGAAACTGTGGGTGAAGGATCATAGGATTGCCCATAATAGCAATCCCCATGGGGGAGTGTGGGCCTCTACCTTCTTTAGTCCCCTCCTCAGACTGGTCCCTTAACCTGCATTTGGACCCTTGCCCTCACACCCTTTTCACCAATGCCTCTCTCCTTCCTGGGATCCTCTCATCATCATCTCCTGGGGTCTTCTCCATTATGCCTTACCTTCCTCAGAGTCTTTCCTCCTTCCCCCCAGGACATCATTCCCTCCATCTTGTACTACCTAGGCAAGAAAAGATCAGTGAGGAATCCTTGGACCGTATTTTGGGAATACAGTTCCATGACTTTCAGGATTTTGCAGAGTTAGTGCAGCACTGGCTCAATGAGGACCTGACCCCTTCTGTCAACATTAGCAAGAGTGTTTCCTTTCACACAACCAAAGCAAAGGCTGCTCAGCACCCAGCCTTCAAGGATGCCGAGAGCACTTATGTCTCTGAACCTTTGATAGAACAAAGGAAACAGATGGAAATCCAGTGAAGGGCAGGTATAGAGTTGGTTCAGAGAATCCCTACTTGTCATTGCCTTGAATTGCAAGGGGGATGAGTCATCTAGGAAAGGGTCCCCAATGGGATCAGAGGGGAAGGGGAGTAGCCAAGGAAGAGCCATGCCAAAAACAAAAACTCTTTACTTCTCTGAGCAGCTTTTCCTACTTTAAATTTAATTGCCTTGTCTGTAGGATGAGAGGTTGGCATATAGACTAGTACCAGAATCTACTTGACGGTGTCTTGTAAGCAACAATGGGCAAGGGGCAGTTAGGTGGAACACTGGCTCTGGACTCAGAAGGACCTGAGTTCAAATCAAGCCTTAGACACTTAATAATTGCCTAGTGTTGTGACCCTGGGCAAGGCACTTAACCCCATTGCCTTAAATAAAAATTAAAAAAAAAAGTCAAATGAAGAGTGAAGTAGACAAGAAAAAGAAACACATAAGGCTGACCAAGGCTTTTCTGAAAGTATCCCCAGTTCCATTTCTGAAACTAGCCAAATAAGGAAACATGTTCTGCATGACTTCAAATGTATAGCACCATGTCTGGCCACATCCATATGATCTGGGTCAAATTACTTTTCCTTATTTGGGCCTCAGTTTTCTCTTCTGCAACAAGAGAGGATTGGATTGGGTAAAAAAAGGTTCATTCCAAGTATATCCTTAAAGTGAATTTCTTTATTTGTCCCTTTAAACCTACCTTTTCCTTTTGATTACAATATTTCTGTCAGGGCCCCAAGCATTCATAAAATCATAGATTTTGGAGCTGGAAGGCACCTGAGAAAACATCATATCTAACTCCCTCATTTTAGAGATCAGGGAACTGAGGAAAGAGATGGCAAGTGATTTGCCCAGAGTCAACATTAAGAGCTGTATGAAGTTGGATTTGAACTCAGGAAGAAGAGATAGCCCTCTATGCGCTATGGCGCCCCCTTTTGGCCAAAGTGTGAAATCATCAAGAACAAGTCCGGGGTAAATGAAAATATGTGAATGTCTGAAAAACTGCCATCAGTGGATGCTTCTAGGCCCATCCTCCCTGCCGATTCCACCTGTCACAAAATTGGGCAGTTTTACTTGGTAAATTTGTAGGAGAGCAACCAGAAAGAAGAAGCATCACGGTTACGAATTGGAGCAGGAAGAGAGAAGGAAGGGATCCCACAGTTCCCATCATTACGAAGAACATTCCAACTCGCTGGGTTATGACAATTATTGCTCCATTTCTATTCTTGGCGCCAACATATCCTAGGATCTTGTGCACCCATTTGCCCAGGGTCTCACAGACAGCAGATGTCAATGGCAAGATTTCAACCCACATCTTCTGGGCTTACTTTCAAAGGCAAAACAAATCTGTCAGTCAGAAACTCTTAGACTCTGCTAAATTCTGGGAATAGCAGACAGTTCCTGCCCTCAGGGATCTTATATTCTAATAGGGAAAGTCATCACACAAAAGGAAATGGGAGTGGGGGTGGATTGAAGGGCTGCCTAGAGAGGAACTGAGGTGGAGATCTATATACCAAGCAAAAAGCACTATTTGCCCATGACATATTCAATGGGCTTACAGTACATCATTGTGGAAACAAGAAATGATACCATGTGGATTTCCTTCGAACCAATGACTTTAGGCTCCAGACCAATGATACTGTTCATGACTCAAAAAGAGATATGAATTCTAGGATAATCAAGATCATGTAGCCAGTGGCACATGCCAGGTCACCTGCTATTCATTTCTGATTTGAGAGTCAACCCCTAGGACACAAGTCTCAGTGTAGTTTTAACCACAAGAAATCCCAGAAACATAAGCCAAAGGAAGCGAATACTGTTTTTGGTTCAGTCAATCATGTCTGACTCTTAATTATACCACTGAGCGTAGCATACCAGACCTTTCTATCTTCTGCTATCTCCCAACATCTGGAAAAGAAATGTCATGGAAGATATTTTTCCTCTTTAATAATGGAATTCAGTTATCTGACAATCTCATCCATTTGAAACATGAAGTCTTTAAGCCTCAACAGACAAAAATATAGGTGACCAAAATTCTAAATGCAAAAAAAAAAAACTTGTGATGAAACCTCCATCTATGGGACTTTGTAACTACAACACCTATGGGGAATCAATTACCAGTGACAAGAACCGCATCACCAATCCAACAGAGACATTGGGATATAATTCCTTCTGTATTCATTTAATGGACAAATCCTACATCCAGATTGTTGAAGAATGGTTCAGTATAAGGTTATGTGATATAACCTACCTAGTCTAAAACGGTAAATGCAGTGGATGGGGTTCAAGAACATTACTGTGAATAATATTGAACCTGAATTCAGGAAGAATCTTGTGGTAGTACTTTGGGAGTGCTAGTAGACAGAAATCATTTAGCTTTGATGGGCTAAGTCCCACTAAATTTGGAAGGCTATACTGTATTCAAAAGAACAGTAGTATTGAATATAAAGAAGATATATTCATGTGAGGAAATCCAGGAACCAAATGGAAGAAGCACAGAGGAGAGCACTGGGGTGAAGATCGTTAGAAACAGAATCAATATTGTCCTCAAGTTATACTACAGATATCTGTCCAGAAAGAAGAAATTGGGGAGGCTAGGTGGTGTAGTGGATAAAGCACCGGCCTTGGAGTCAGGAGTACCTGGGTTCAAATCCAGTCTCAGACACTTAATAATTACCTAGCTGTGTGGCCTTGGGCAAGCCACTTAACCCCATTTGCCTTGCAAAAAAAAAAAAAACCTAAAAAAAAGAAATTGAAGAATATTTGAAATGTATGTAAGTCTGAAACAGAGGTAAAATATCACAATATTGAGGGGCTTATCCAGACATCCTCTGCTGGATCTCTCTCCCTTCCGCACCCCCAGAAGTGAAATAGCTTAAATCTTTTTAGTTTTCCTCAATGATAACTTCATTATTCAAAGGTAGAAGAATCAGTGAAGGAGAAATTCTATCTTGGTTCTGATTCTCACCACCAACAAGGAGGAACTACCTAATGGAGTGATGGTGCGAAAATAATAACCATGTTCTGGGCATGGGAGAAGTATCAGTATCTCCCACTGACTATAGGGGGCAACTAGGTGGTGCAGTGGATAGAGCACCAGTCCTGAAGTCAGGAGGACCTGAGTTCAAATTCAGCCTCAGACATCTAATAATGACCTTGGGCAAGTGACTTAACCCCATTGTCTTAAATAAAAATAAAAAAAGTCAAATGAAGAGTGAAGCAGACAAGAAAAAGAAATGCATAAGGCTTTTTGAAGGTATCCCCAGTCCCATTTCTGAAACTGTAGCCAAATATGGAGATATGTTCTGCATGACTTCAAATGTATAGTTGAAATCATATTGTTTGCCTTCTCAATGGGTAGGAGAGGGTTGCATAGGAGGTAGATATTTTAGAACAAAATGTTTTTAATAAGTAAAAAAGAAGGGAAGAAAGAAAAAGAAGGGAAGGAGAAAGGGAGGGAGAGAAGGCAGAAAGAAAGAATAAACAACCCCTCCAAATAAAATTGTGGCAAATTAAGTATGCTAGAGTGAGGAGAGAGCATCACTGGCCCCCTTTGAGGGCTTTCTTTCTTTACTACAGGTCAGTCCAACCTTTGTTCCTCAGAAATATGCTAACAATTTTTGGATGAAAAATCCTTAAGAGACATGAATCTATCCTATTGGACACACCTGGAGGCTTCTATCCTTTCACTCTATTTAATAGCTTTCAAAGACTTTTGCCAGTCTAAATCAAAGGTTCTTAACCTTTTTGTGTTATGGAATCTTGTGACAGTCTGGAAGAGCCTGTAGAGACTCCTCAGAATTATTTTTTAAAATACAATAAAATAAATAGTATATTCTGATTATTGATATAGTATGCTAACATCAGAATAAAATGCATAAGATTCTAAAGAAAACCATTTATATTGAATTACAGTTGTTCAAACATTGGAATTATGTCAAAGGTATTTTAATATGGAATTTGGGATTTCATTTGATTATAGGTATTTCTTAATGTGAAGCAGTAGGGGAAATATATCTGAAAGGAAAATACCTGAGTTTTACCAGAATCTAGGAATATTTCTGAAATTAGTGTATGGACAGAAGGACAGAAGACACCCAAGTTGCTTTACAAAGAAAAGTAAATCCTACATCAATTTTATAACTTTTAAAAGTGAATTTCTCTTTTTCTTGGGAAATATCATTCTTTTTCTCTCCAATTTCTAGTGAGAGATGAGTGACGAGCCCCTATAGGATGGTTCCCTGAGCATTTCTTAAAATAGGAGGACAGCAGCAGTTTCCATAACAAGACTCAGACTGGCAGAGGTGGGCAGTGCTCAGAATGCAGGAGTGGTAAAACTGGCAAAAACCTGAACCTGAGGGAACAGGACATTAGCAGCACTCAGACCACATCACTGGGGTTGTTATCAGGTCCCAGAAGTGACAGGTCCTAGGATTAGTCATGTGTTGGAACAGGGGTCACTGTTGAACTTCCATCAGGACCTCCAGTTCCCATAGCCCAGATCTAACTGGCCACAGTGGTGCCAAGCACAGTGAGACAGTGTTTAAATCCTGGAAAAGAGAGGAAGTGCTACGCTCCAGTTGTGGGCAGGGATGCAGAGAACTATAGGCAAAGACAATATTGACATTAATTGGAAACCAAACTTTGCAAATCTTCTCTCTCCATCACTCTGCTAAAACACTCTGTCTTGACCTCCAGTCTAACCTTGGTCACGTTTTCATTAGTAAGGCAAGCAAGATTACTCAGGTTCTGAAACAACATCTGAGACCACCCAACTGTCAAATCACCATTTCTTCCCATGGACACTTGAGGGGGTGGGGGATTTCAGAAGATTTTGGGCAATGCTCATGCTTGAGGCTATTACTCTTCTTGCTTCTGGACTTCAGCTTAACCTGGCAGCTGACCTGCCAAGATTAATTAGTAATCCATGTGACTTTTCTTTAATAACTTCTTGAATTCTGTATCACTTTCTTTTATGTTGTAACTTTTTTTAAAAAACAAATTTCTATTTTCTTTTTACACCTGCATTCCTGGGTCAGGGAGGGATTCATCATCACAGAATACCAAACTCAAGACAACAGCAGGGTCTATAGCAGAGTTTGGACAGATACTATGGGAGAGAAGGAGGATTATTTCTGAGCATTGGGAGACTTCATCATTGCTCTGCTAACACAGAGGGAGAGATCTCAGGTGGAAGAAGGAAGGAAGGAAGGAAGGAAGGAAGGAAGGAAGGAAGGGGCATTCATTTCATACTCATATTTGCCAGTCACTGTGCTAAGTTATTCACAAATAATATCTACTTTAATCCTCCCATGACCCTCAGAGGTAGCTGCTATTTTTATCCTCAATTTTATATTTAGGAAAACTAAATTGAGCAAATTGAGGCAGAAAGAGATTAAGTGACTAGCCCAGGGTCAAATAGCTATTTCTTTCTTCCTTAGGTCCTGAACTCTATCTACCTTACCACCTAGTGCCCATGACCTTGAGGGATTTTACAAATTAGTCATAATGCAAGAAGAAAGGACTTGATGTAGATCCAGGAAATGGACAGTTGAGACCCTCATGTCAGTTGAAAGTGATGAGGATTCCAAGGAATGGCCCTCATGGCAGCAGACTTGTGGAGCCCAGGGGAAAGTGCATTGCCTTGGAAATTCCAAAGACAAGCCTAGTGAAGTCCTTTGCTTGCTGTAATCTGTCACTAAAGGAACCTCTCAAGTTGCTACCATTACTGTATCAGTTAGACAAATCTTTCCTAGGAAGGGTTTAGCAGATGAAGGACTGGCTACTGATGTGTAGCTTGCTTTCTGATAATGGTATGTAATGGTAATGGTAGGACAATTGATTCAACCTACCCTGAATGATGGGCTGTTCCTCTCTCAGCTGAGGTGTCTAAAAGAGGAAAGATTTAAATTTTTTAATTTTTAAAGAAAGTTCATCTTTCACCACCAATGTGGATGCCACAGAAAGGGAGAGCCTGACTGGTGAGCTCTGAACCACTGTGTTACTAGTATTGCTGGCTCTTTAGTACCAAATTTGACCTTGGAAAAGCAAGAGAGTATTGACCTCTTATCACCCTTCCTTCTAGCTTTCTAATTGTTTAAAACAAAAATTATATTCCTTTCTATCCCCATTCAATTTTGTCCATAGGTCTTCCATACCTTGGTTTTTCTAACAATCTAACAATCTATTTACCTCCATAACTTCTTTCTTGTTTATTTTATGATTAGATTTATCTAAATCTGAGAGTGGGAGGTTGAGGTCCCCTACTAGTAGAGTTTTTCTGTATATGTCTTCCTTTAACTCCTTCAACTTCTCTTCTAAATATTTGGATGTTATAACATAGGGTGTGTATGTATTTAGTATTGAAATTGCTTTATTGTTTATGGTACCTTTTAGGAGTCTATAGTTTCCTTCCTCATATCTTTTAATGCTATCTATTTTTGCAACTGCTTTGTCTGAGATAAGGATTGCTACTCCTGCTTTTTTTCACTTCAGGTGAAGCAAGGTATATTTTGCTCCAGACTTTTACTTTTACTCTATATGTATCTCTCTGCTTCACATGAGTTTCTTGTAAGCAGCATATAGTAGAATTTTGGTTTTTAATCCAATCTGCTATTTGCTTACATTTTAAGGGAGAGTTCATCCCATTCACATTCAAAGTTATAATTACTAACTCTTTATTGCCCTTCATGTTATCTTCCTTCAGTTTGTGTTTTTCCCTTCCCCCGCCTTAATCTATATTTCTCACCTTCAGTGTGTTTGCCCTCCTATATCCAACTTCTACCCTCTTTTCCCCTTTCCCTTTGCCCCTTATTCCTTCCATTCCTCCTGTTGATTCCTCTTTACCTCCCCTCTCCCCTTTCCCCCTTTTAACACTTTAAAGGTAAGAAAAGTTTCTTCACTTAACTGAGTATATCTTTGTAAACTTTAAATCAAATCTGATGAGAGTAAGATCGAGATAATTCTCACCTTCTTCCTTCTTTCCCTCTATTGCAATAGGTTCTTTGTACCTCTTAATGTAATGAGATGAACCCCATTCAGTGTCCTCCATGCTCCCTATTTTGGGGAAATCAAGTCAAAGGGGTCCAAGCTTAGCCATACTGAAAAGTCGCCCCTTCAGCTGCAGATTCCTGTCCCCTGACATCTTTAGCCCATTGGCTTCCTTGGCTCCAAGAACATGACATTTACCTAGTAGCATTTCCTTTTGTTGAAAATCCTGGTATCTGACATAAGAGGAAAATTAAATGTCTTGTGATCTAAAATGGTTGTTTTATCTAATTAGAACTTCCAGTGAATACAACTCACTAAATTCCAATTATAATCTTAATGGAATCCCAGTTAATGAAATCCCTACCTAAAACTGAGTGTCCTTCCTGGGTTTTTGTCTAAAACCGGGTATTCTAAATATGACTGTCCTACAGGCCTCATATCCTAACTCTTACTAGAGATATCCCGTTGACTGAAATCATATCTGATCCAGTCCTATATAAAGATGACATATCAGATTCCCCTTGGCTAGAGAACCCTCCTTCTAGCCTGCTGTATTTTACAACAAATTATCATCACCTTTGTACTGGAGATTGCACAGAAAACGCTCAAATTATCTTTGAGTACATCTTTCTCATATAGCATAGTGCTTTTACTTCAAAGCAAACAATCAGTTTTGGAATATATACATATATATTCCAAAATATTCCCAATTCACTTATATAACTAGAAACTTCTATATAAAAACTTGTTTTGTTTCTAGCTGTTCTCAACATACGTATTGTTACTTTTGTTTTGGCAAAGCAGTTGGGGTTAAGTGACTTACTCAAGGTCACACAGCTGGGTAATCACTGTCTGAGACCCAATTTGAACTCAGGTCTCCTGACTCCAAGACTAATGTTCTAGCTACTGCTCCACCTAGGTGCCTCCCAAATATACCAATTACTTTTAAGAATTCTTAAAAATCATTAGAACATCTTAGGTAACCTTAAATTTCTAACTTTTGTTATTAATTTCAATATAACAGAACAGCAATAAAAGTAACACACAAATTACTAGATTGAACAAAGCAGTCCTTCCATTATTACATTATTCATGAACACACAGATCTATCCCAGAAAGGGCCATACTTTTTAATATTTCTCTTATTGCCCTTCAAAGCAATCACACATTAATCCCTGGCTTTAACAATACAGTATTTAAATAGCATTCACAAGAAATAACTAAATATTGCAAATATAATCTCTTTGCAGATACAAAAGAATATCACATAACTGATAAATACTGATAAGTTACCTTACAATGGGACCCACACAATTGCCATTTCATCAGAATCCCCCCATCAGCTGTCTGAAGCCAAGAGAGAAGTCCACATTCTTGACTTCTGTGAAATGAAACATACATTGTAGATATACATTAAACCATAAGATTCTTATTTAAACATCTCATTTCCCTTAGAACAAGAACAAATTGAATATCCCATGAACTTTATACTTTTGTCTTGCAGACCTCTTTGCCCAGATTCTCAGAATCAAATCTCATACATATGATACATTTAAAACCCCAATCAATAACAATTAAATTTCCCAAGAGTTTATTTGATAAAACTTTAGTGCATCTTGTACTGAAAATCCGGCACTCACATTCAAAAGCTCTATCCAAAATAAAAATACAAATGTTAGCATTATTAGGCTTAACATTAAACCAAATCAGAGTTGTTGTTTAATTTCCAAAAGAAATCAGTAAACATCGCTGATAACATAGTTATTTTTATTCTAACACAATACCAGTATTCTTTAACCCAAAGGTTTTACAATAAAGTTTAAAATCTCAAATAACTTAGCTCCTTGCAAAATAAAAATAGTGTTAAAATAGTTTAGAATCCCAAATTAATTTAAAAATTCCTCCCATTCTATACAAATTTTGTCCTAATGCTACAACACTTATATCCCTTTTTTTAAAAAACCTTCAGGTGCTTCCTAAAACTCTAATTCGGAAACCTTAAACAGTGAGAGTCATTACTTTAAGGCCATGTGGCCAGAGTAGATATTCATTAAACAGGATTTCCTCTCAATGAATGCATCTCCTAACCCCTGGATTATATATATATATATATATATATATATATATACATATTTTTTTTCCTTTCCTATCACATATCCCACTTGTGATGGAGTCTCTTTCTCTTTAAGGCTTCAGTATTTAAGGTCTCCTCTCCTGCCCCCCCTCCACAGGTGGATGGGGTACTTAGGTAGACTCAGTCTAGGGTTCAAGTCTTAACAAGATGCTGGAGGGAACCGAGATCACCATGTGTCAACCGACCAGCCCCTTCCCCCAACCCAAGGAGAAAGCATGGGATCTTTCTCAGACACACATAAGGAAAACTCCCCTCTCCTATAACTTCTCAATCTTTCCCTTAAAGGTTCTTTCTTCTCTTAAACTTCTTCTAAACTCTCCCCAAAACACAAAATGGTTCAAAAACTGCAATTATCCCTATATCTGGATTTTCTTCCCAGTACTTTCAGAACCGCTTACTCAGACAATTCAGCTTACATTTCCTCAATATACTGTTCCACCATTCTTTTTCAGTAACTCTGCTTGACTTTAATTCATACTCTTCTGAACCAGAATTACATAGCTTATATAGCTATATAAACCACAGATATGATTCCCCTTTTCACAATACATTTTCCATTCCAAGGTTCTAATATTTAACACTTCTGGATTATAGCTACTAACACCCTAGAGAAGACAAGCAGTCATCCAAAAAATTCCTTAGCCTAATTAGAATATTCCCTGCCCCCCTTTTTCAAAGAGAGTAAGCAGAATAACTTTTACAAAGGGACAATACTTTCTAGGGGGGGCAGTTGATCTTCTAT
Source organism: Macrotis lagotis (assembly GCF_037893015.1). Taxonomy (NCBI): domain Eukaryota; kingdom Metazoa; phylum Chordata; class Mammalia; order Peramelemorphia; family Peramelidae; genus Macrotis; species Macrotis lagotis. The sequence continues at coordinate 290,408,567 of NC_133659.1, forward strand.
TCTTTAATTCTCATATGTCCCATAATTTTCTGTAATAACCAACATTATCAGAATTTATATTGATAAACTCTTTAAGCTTTAATTTTACCATATCATTCTGGAAAAACTTCAAGTATTTGGTTTCCCATATACTTGCACATCTTGGTAACCACATTATATAATTTAGGATTAAACTGACTCTCTTGTCTTTCTGAAATTTTCTAACAACATTTTTTTCAAATTAAAACAACATTTCTTTCCATCATATCTTTTTTTACATATTTGGTAATATTCACTGTCTCTTTCCTGTTTCTTTGACTTCAAAATAAGGTCCCTTTTTTAACACATTTTTTTTTTTGCAAGGCAGTGGGGTTAAGTGGCTTGCCTAAGGCCACACAGGTAATTAAGTGTATGAGGTGGGAACTGAACTCAGGTATTCCTGACTCTATGGCTGGTGCTCTATCTACTGTGACACCGAGCTGCCCCTTTTAACACTTATTTTACTAATTCTTCCTGAAGTAACTCTCTCTCTCTCTTAGTCTTTTTCTAAAAGAGTGTGGGGGGAAACATTCTAGCACCACAGAATCACAGAGAACTGGGAAGAGAAGGAAACATAAACAAGGAAGGGGGTCCCTTCTCATAAGGGTAGAATAACCAGGTGAGTCAGTTTAAACAGTATAATCAATTCCTTTTGAATCAAAATTGAAATCCCTCTTCTAAGTGCTCAAGAGACAACCCAGGAGTGAGGAGGGAGCAATCATATTGTCCATTGTAACACAGGCAGAAAGCAGGCTCAAGGGAAGAGCCAGGGAGTGTTAGATGGATACTGCCTCAAAATCCAAAATAACAAAATGAGGCTTCCCAAGGAAATCTTTAGGGGAACTCGCTAACTCCCCCTTTCCCCTGTTTAACAAGTAAATAGACAATCTAAACACATAAAGACAGATGAGACACAAACACAGATCACACAAAATGTGTTTAGGACTTTCAACAACAGATTTTCCAAACCCACAATTTCAAAACACAGGACAAGGGCAAATTCCTGACGTCTCTGGAATGCCAAGAGGGGAGATTTCAGATTCTCAACTGACAATCTCTCCCTCCCAAAGGCAGACTAAATGTTTTCCTTCTCCTGTATCTTTATTTCCCCATGCAACACAACAATATTTAATCATTTTCTTCTTACTTTTCCCTTTGTATTTTAGTCTTATTTACCTGATTTACCGCAGGGGAAGGGTTAGGACAGGGCCCTTCCCATTTTAAATATTGACAGAGATCTCTCAGGATCATGTAACTTTAGATTCAAACCTCTTATGGCCAAACTGGAAGGGCTCACCCCCAACCTTCAGTCACCCAAATGGACCCTCTAGGAATCTAGTGCCTGCAGATTCCAAGGTCTTGGCTTACCCTCTCTTTGGCGTTTTGTTCACAAAAATTGCTGACTGCTTTTTGTTCTCACTGACCAGTCAGGTTCTTGCTGCGGATTCACTCTTCTCTTCCTACCCAGTCTCTCTGCTTTTGGTCGCTTGCATAGATGGGAAATCAAAAATCCCAGAAAATGGTAAACTGCTGAATTTGGGCAGGGGCACCTTTTTACCAAGTCCTTAGAGGTCAAGGTCCCCAATGAGCATGAAATCCCAAAAGGGCTCCCAAAGGTATGAAGAGAAAGTTTCTCAAGGAACAGACTCCAGTCAATTAGAGAGAGACTGAGGCAAAAGCAAAGGGCCCAAGAATCACATGTATTGTAACTTGATCTCCCCCTCCAACTGACCCACCCTCATTAGTGTGGAATGTGTTTTTCATAATCTAAAGAAAAGAGCATATAATTCAAACTGTAGCCAGAATATCCCTCCAGCCCCAGGAAGTGAATGGATATCTGGACTTCAACAGATACGATGGGGTCAGTTGACTCTTTACCAATATCCCATAAGTTGCTTTGTCCAGAGAGGAGGGACACAGAGTTCAACTATTTTCTAATCTATAATATTCTACTGAAGAAATCTCAGATTTTATGCCACTCACTACCATTCCATTAACTACTCTTGTAACTCGGTGGATTATGAGCAGGGCCACACTACTGGACTAGCACATCTTCTTGTACTTTAAGGTAAAATTTTCTTTTTGCTTTTCTTGGAAATATGGATTTTTAGTCCCACTTTCCCACCCAACACCTAAACAAGAATGTTTCCTCAGCTTCCCCTTGAAGACCTCAAAGGAGAGGAAACCCTTTTCTTCTTGAGGCTGTGGTTTTTAGGAAGCAATGGTAGAAAGAAATCTAGGTAGTCAAGGTTGAAGTCAAGGTTTACTACTTCAAACTCAAGAGAAACTGTCCTCTCTGTCAGGGTTTCTAGGCACTGTGCAAAGAAAGATGACTTGTTCCCCCTTCTTTCTGGCCTCCCTTCCTCCTGCCCCACACTTGTGCCACTAGTCATTTTTTTACCATGTGACCTTGAATACATCCCATACTTTTCTGCATCTTGACTGACAAAGGCAGATGCTGAGCCTGGAACTGTAAATCATTTAAAATGGAGGTGCCAGAATATTGGAAATGTCCCTTGAATATTCCAAATGAGGCACTAGGACAGCATCTGACTGTTACCTACTCCTGGATTTGGAATACACTTTGCCAAGGGGCAGCTAGATGACACAGTGTATACAGCTCTGGCCCTGACTTCAGGAAGACCTGAGTTCAAACCTGACCTTAACCTCAAACAATTGTTTCCCAAGAAAGAAAATATATACTTTGCTGAGTTAAGAGTTTCCTTTATAGATCTTAAGATCTGGTTTTCCCTATCTTTCCAAATAAGACTGAATTCAAACCATCTCAGGGAAAAGATGTTGTTTCCTTCCTTAATAAGGTAATCTAACTCAAGCAGCTGGAAGTCTGATGATATCTTTCCTAGCAACACCTTTGCTAGAAACCTAGTTAGTAATAGAGGGTTATCCTTGCAGCATCTTCTTGGGAGATAGAAAGAGGGGAGAGGGGCGAGAGTGAACTTTCCCTGATGGATGGGGATGGGCCACTTTGGACTGGGCTCCAACTTCTCCTTCCTCTTTCTGGGTCCCAAACAGGCAGACACAGATTTTTCCATTAATGCTTTTAGTCTTCTTCCAACCCCTCAGGAAACTGGATAAGGGCTGTGGCCTCCACAGCATGGGGTAAGGGATGACTTCACAATATAACACATCCTTTATGTCTCTCCCAACCCATGTGCTCAGTCTGTCTCTCCAGTGCCATTTTTGATTCAGACCTAAGGCTATTTTTCCAAAGGTTCTTGGGAGTAAGATTTTCCTTTTCTCCTTCCTTCTGGGTTATTTAAGAGGAAGTAACCTTTCCTTGTGGAAAAAGAACTTGTAAAACTCCCTTTACTCTCTCTCTAGAATATTGTCTGTGTGTTTGTGTGTGTGTCTGTGTGTGTGTATGTGTGTGTGTGTGTGTGAAACTACACATGTGGAAATCAAGGACTGAAAACCTTCTCTGGGGCAGGAAGAATTAAAATGGAAAGTCCAAAATACTGGACTAGCCAAGCTCCTAGTCCCACTTGGTTCCACTCTCTATTTCATATGTTCGAGCAAAAAGATTGTTCCAGCTTTCCCCTCTCTCCTAACTACTGGGTGTGCTGGAAACTGGAAAATCCATTTAGGCTCTTTAATATAGAAACTTAAGGTGACTTGTGGTGGAAATGATAGGGAAGGAGTTGAGATGGATTGGGGTTATGCTATATCTTGTCTTAGGTTTTTCATGGAAACTTTTGCCTCATTGCTTCTTCTAAAGTATACCACAGGAATCTTTTGGGCTATTAGTTTTTCTGTTTCTACAGTGAAGGAGTTGGACTGGATGATCTACTAAATCCCTAGCAGAACTCTGTTTTTTTCCTTATTCCTCCACCCTCTCCCCATCTTTGGTCTCCTAGGGAAGCAGAAGGACTGTCACTAAGTTCCTTCTGGGACCACTCTCCAGGTAGTTAGGTTCTCCTTGCTATCTTATGGCTTCACAACCACAACCAAGAGCAGCTCAGATCAACCTCTCTCTCTTATTCTCCCTTCAGTCAGTGTATTACCCTTCTTCTGGGGCAATGGTACCTTTAGGAACCTGACATTCTAGTTATCCTTGGGGATTTCCATTTATCCTGTGAGGCCTGATGCATATCAAGGAGCATCTTCACTCATCAGGAGGACTCCAAATCCCAGAATCAACTTGACAGTGTCCTGCCATTTTTAGGATCCCCAGAGAGATTCTCAACTTGTTCTGCCCCCTGGCAATACTATCTCTGCAGAGAGAATTATTTTCCCAGGTTCATGTCTTCTTTTCCTACTGAGAATTGAATCTCTCAGGTTGTGGGAGACAGGGAACCTGCTGGGAAACATTCAAGCTTCTTGTCCTGAGTCAATAAAGAATGTATAACAGTAGCTAGCATTTCTACTGAGTTGTTGTGAGAATAACATGTGATTATGTCTGCAAACTTTAAAGATATAAAAATGCTGACTATTATTATATTATAAACTTTTCTCACTACTCCTTGCACTAGCTTTTCAATGTCATAGAACCAAATTATATTTATGATATGTAATATAACAACAATAATGAAAATCAGTATTTAGGTAAGTACTTCAGCTATATTATTTAATTTGATCCTCACAATTCTGTGAGGGAAGTTCTATTATTATCTCCATTTTACAGATGAAGAAACTGAGACAGAGAATTTAAGTTACTGGCCCAGGGTGACATGGCTCAATACAACATCCATTTATGGAGAGGTTAAAGGTTCTTCTTCCCTAATTTTTGTGCTGTCAGTTCTACACCCTGAAAACAAAGCATAGTCTAACAAAAAGTATTCTCAAATTCTAAATTTCTTCTATCATAGCCTTGTCTCTCTCTCCAGAGTCCCACCTCTAGTCCAATTGTATATCTCTCCAAGTTTATTTGTTTTTGGATTAGTTGATGTTTTTTACAAAGTCTATCTCAAAGTTCCTTCTCAAGTTGTAGCAGGAAGTGTTTTTGTCAAATTGAAGATCATTTCCTTTAAGTATCTTCTTAATAGAAATGATCAGCTACTCTTCCACCTATATCTTACTTAAACAACCCTTAGAGGTACTAGTCAAGTAGAGACTTTCATCATCATCATCATCATCATCATCATCATCATCATCATCATCATCATCAAGGCATACTTCCTTTCAGAGGCTCTCTAATGACTCTCAACTAGCTACAGTTTTTTGGACTTAAGCCCACACAGCTGTTTCCTCCTTGACTTGTCTGGGAGACCTGTGTTGCCATGCCATATCTTCCATGCCAAATGCATAACTAGTTTGTTGTAGCATATAAGCCTACTGATGAACTCCAACTGGCATTAATTACCATGTTAAATTCTGATATCCCTTCTCCCCTCATCTTAGCAGTGAGGCTGTCAATGTTGAGAAGAGTGACTAAGAATTTCTGTCTTTGGCTACCCAGGCTCAGAAAATTGCCTGGCTGCTTCTTACTCCAAAAAATACCTTCTTCCTTCCTTTGCTCCTTCCCCCCCCCCGCCTTCTGCCTAAATAATCCCAGTGATTCAAAGGTAGGGGTTGGGGGGAGTCACTGGGAGGAGAGAAAAGACCAGAAGTAAAACCTGAGATCCAAGAATATCTAATGTCTTCTGGTGCCTTGGAAATCTAGTAGAAGGAACCCTAGGAAGAGAATCAGGATGTGTATGTTGTACCCAAAGAGTGATAAAGAGACCAGAATTTGATAAGGTTGGAGATCTTTATTCCCAGGGACAGTCTGGGGATTGAGTACACAAATCAGACAGTACCTAAGTGTGCAGGGGATAGGGTTTTTATAGCGTTTGGGGGGAGGGGGTACTGAGAGCAAGCAAGATACCAAAAAAGCAAAGACAGCAGTTATATATACTATCTTGATATAAACATAGAGTTCCATACAGATAGGTGTGAGAAGGGGTCAGGATCTTTGTGTAATGATTGAACATATTTTCTGAGATGGAGGGAGTCAGTAATTTACTATCTTATGGTTCCAGCCACATCTGGGGAAAGGGGAGGCAGTCCTGGAATTTAACAGATACAGCAAGATAATTAGGCTAACAAGGGTGCTTTGTAAAATCTTTAGACAATTTTATGGTATATCCATGACCCCTTGTGTCCTATCAGACTATTTTCAGACCCAAAGGTGCCTAGCCAAAGTTATATTTCTAAGGGAATTCTCAGGGCCCAGAAGGATGTCAGGGACCGCTTTCTATACAGGAATTTCACAAACATTGATATTGTACTTCATTCCTTACTTTTTTTTCCAAAATATCTCAAACCCTTGAATTACCATCTTCATAACCAGGATAAGCATGATCTACAAACATCTTTACGAAGGATCCAGGTATCATCATTACATCTCAGTCCATCTATCTGTTTAAGTTTTACAGGCCAGCTAGTCTTCCTCCTTTTCTTTCACTGGAGAACATCTGCACCCTGCCTCTCCTCCTTTTCATAGGGAGAAGGGCATAAGTAGGGGTGTCACACTTACATTATCAAGGTGAGGTTACAAAAAATGATACCTTGACTATACATTAAACACTAGTGAGAAATGGTAGAGATGAAGCAGTCCAGTGTCTCTGCTCTCTTTTCTCTCCTGGAGACCTCTGATATCCTTCAGCATCTTCTGAATCTGTCCCAAAAAGTCCTCTCCAGCTCAGATGACTAGTTGAGACTTTGTTGTCTGGTAAAGAATCTGCTTAACATTTTACTATAAACAAAAAACATGTTTTCTTCACAAGACAATGAGAATTTGGGGCTTATTGCAATTTATATTTTGCCTTATTGCCATATTGATGCACATAATTTTAACACAATAAAATTTTATTATTGTTTTACTACATGAGCCAACTCCCAATGAGAATTGTCATACGGTCTTAAGCTTATAACATACATTCAACAATCATCTTAGTTCAGAGTACCCAGCATATGGTTTAAAAATAAACAATCTTAGTCTTTGCTGTTTTTACAATAATACCTCAAATATCCTTAACAAAAAAATGAAATTTTTCAAAATATTCTCAGATATACCATTGATTTTCCTAAAGATAGACCTATCTGACTCACATTCCTTTCCTTAAGCTAGGCCTTAAAACTATAATTATCCTAAGAATTTACCATTCTTCTTCTTACCTAAATATCCCTTCTAAAAATTAAATAAACTTAATTCCTATCTTAACATGTAGCTGTTAGCAGGTGTCAGAGCCACACACCTAACACATCTAACTTATTTCTGGCTATGAGATCCAATTCACTTAATATTGCTATTTCTAGTTTGCTTAGTAACTAACTATAAAGATGTAGGACATTACAGGAAAATTCCTTTATAGATATAAATATTGCATTTCAGTGTCCAGACAGAGGTCACATGGGTAAGTCAAATGTCTTAGGGCAGATTTATTCTTCCAGGTGAGATATTATCCAAATGTCATTTTTGGGGAAATCAAGTCAAAAGGGTTCAACCTCAGCCATACTGAGAAGTCGCCCCTTTGGCTGCCCAGCCCAGTCACCTGATATCTTGGCTTTCTTGGCTGCAAGAACATGACATGTACCCAGTGGCATTTCCTTTTCTTGACCATCCTGGTATCTGACATAAGAGAAAAATTAATTAAAAGTCCCATGATCTAAAATGGTTGTTTCACCTAGTTAGAAATTCCAGTGAATACAATTCACTAAATTCCAATTATAATCTTAATGGAGTCCCAATTAATGAAACCCCCTACCTAAAGCTCAAATTATCCTTCCTGGATCTTTGCCTAAAAGCATGTATTCTAACTATGACTGGCCCTACAAGCCTATCTCCTACCTCTTACTAGAGACATCCCTTTGCCTGAAATCTTATCTAATCTATCTGTATATAAAGATGGTATATCAGATTCCTTTTCACTAGAGAAACCTCATTCTAGCCTGTTGTATCTTACTTCCTTTGTCCAGGAGATTGCACAATATTCCCAATTCACATACATTGCTAGAAGCTTCTATACATGAACTTGTTTACCTACTATCCACCATCAACATATAAATGGTTATTTTTTGCAAGGCAATTGGGTTAAGTGACTTGTCCAAGGTCACACAGCTAAGCAAGTATCTGAAGCCTGACCTGAACCCAAGTTTCCTGACTCTGGGGCCAGTGCTCTATCTACTGAGCCACCTAGCCACCCCCTAACGTATAATGTACTTTTCAGAATTCTTTAAAATCATTAAAACATCTCAGGTAGCCTTAAATTTCCAACATGCATTATTAATTTCTGTGAATAACAGAGTAACACACAAATTACTGGATTATGCAAGGCAATTCCTCCATTATTACATTATTCATGAACCTACATATTTATTCCAGAAAGGCTCATACTTTTTCATATTTTCTTAATGCTCTTCAAAGCAATCACATTAATCCCAGGCTTTAACAATATAGAATTTATAAAACATTTTCACAAGAGATACCTAAATATTGCAAATATTATCTCTTTGTGGTTACAAAAGAACATCACATAACTGATAAAAACATCTTATTCATCAATAAGTTACCTTATAATAGGGCACACAATTGCAATTTGTTCAGATCCCCCATCAGCTGTTTAAAGTTACCATGAGAGAAGTCCACATTAGTGACTTCTTTAAACATGTTGTTAATATATATTAAACATTAAGATTCTTATTTAAACATCTCATTTCCCTTAGACAAAAGCAGAATGAATATCCCATGTTCCTTACACTTTTGTCTCTACCCAAATGCTCAGAATCCAATCTCATACATATGACAGATTTAAAACCCCAATGTAATTACAATTCAACTAACTTCCTAACAGCTTATACAGAGAATCCAGAGCATCCAGAACTCACATTCCAAAAGCTATATCCAAAAGAAAAATACACTTGTTAGCATTATTAAACTTAACATTAAAACCAATTAGAGCTTTCCCCAAAAGACATCAGTAAACATCCCTGATAACCTAGGTATTTCTCTTCTTAGTAACCCAATACCACATTTCTTTAACACAAAGGTGTTACATTAGTTTAAAATCCCAAACCACATAATTCCTTGCAAAAGTCACAATAGTGTTAAATAGTATAATCCCAAACTAATTTAACAATCTAGGTTATTGAAATCCTCCCATTCTGTACAAACTTTGTCAGAATGATACAACACTAGTATCCCTCCTTTAAAACCCTAAACACACATCCCAAAACTCTAGTTCAGAGACTTTAAAAAAATGAGAATCATCACTCATGCCACATAGCCAGCAGATATTCATTAAAGGTGATTTCCTTTCAATAAAGGAGTCTATTAACCCCTGGATCTTAGATTTTTTTTTCTTTCCCAATCACACATCCCACCTGTGGAGGGGTCTTTTCCCTTTAAGGCTTAAGAACTTGAGCTGTCCTGTCTCCTATTGTTTTTGAAATAAGACTTTTTCCTGCCAGTTCCCCACCATCCACCTGCTACCCTCTTCTCACCTTTTTATTCAGTGAAGAAATCTTCCGAGAGGGGAGTAGGCTGGTTCAGTGGGAAGGGGAGATAGGTCTAGGAATGTTCATTCCCCTCCCTGCTCTTATATTTACCCCCTTTTGATCTAGCAAAGGAATCTTCCAAGGGGTAACAGACGGGACCTGGTGAAGGGTGGGGACAATGGGGTTTGGAAATTCAGGGCTGAGGGCTCTAAATTTAACAAAACAGTAATAACTGTAACACATTAAGAACTAGATTTCACAAAATAATATTTCCATTATTACATTTATACCTGCACCTACAGATCTAGAGCAAGGTCCAACACATCATTTAAAATTTTCAGGGAACCCAAAGGGTCATGCTTTGATAATTTCCCTCATTAACAATCATTAACTACAGTTTTGACATCATTACAGTAAAATAATTTATATTTTCAAAAAGCTGATCACATGCTTGACAGCACCTTTCAATCTTCCTTATTGATAAGTCATCTAATTAGGGTTACATAATTTTTAATTTCCTAATCATTTTCCAAAGCCCTTCACATTTATTCAATATCATTGAAAAGGGTATCTTAACCTACATGAAACAGAATATGCTGACATCTCATTCTCTTAAAGCACCAAAAAACAATTGGTTCTCTTAAAGTTAACCTTATAATTAAATATCTTTTACAAACAAACCTCTTCTGAATTTTTGCTTTAAAACTTATTTTATCTCTTCTTTCATATACACTTCTATTTTCAAAGAAAATAAGATCCTCTATCAATGTTAGTTTTACACAATAATTTCAAAAGTCCAATGTACACTTATTACCTATGACAGTGTTATGGTTATAGGTATAATTTCCTCTTTTTAACAGATAATAAACTACACTGATCTCACCTATCAATATTCCCTTTCAAAAACATGAGGTGAAAAACAAAGCCTTTCACAAATTTTCTGGGCCAAAAGGACCTTGAGAACTATAACCCATTGGCAAGGTAGTCTCTAATTTTGTTTTGTTTTTTCATAACAAAATCTTTACAAATGTGATAGGTGAAACTTCAATTCATTTGTTATTACAAAACAATTTTAAAACATCAAAAAGTATAGCTGAAATTGTTCTTATACAAAGCTTACTAATTGTACACAGCATATTTCAATTGCATGTATGTTTTCTTTATTCCCTAAAACTTTAAAATACAAAGAATTCTTAAGACCAATTGTTGCTAAAAAATTGCTTATGACTACAAGATTTTCTTCATACTTCTCTTAAATTCCAAATGTCATATTCAAATTAGTTTTAAATCATTTTCTTTCCAAAAGCATCAACAGTTTGCAAATTCTTCTTATCTTCATCAGTTCAATTCGAACTTCTCAATGCTCTCACTTATAAGAACTTTCTATCTTCACTAACCAACATTTCTTAATATTAGAACATTCTATAGTCTGGGAATTAGAGATTACCCACAATTTGAGACATCAAAATGATATGTACTAATTCTTTACCTTTACTGTTTATCATTACTCACTCACTGCATATTTTTCCCAAAGGCATCAGTGTAAAATTGCCCTTGTTTAGTTATTCTAAAGCTTAAGAACACATAACTCACAAGTCTGTCCTGACTCCCATGACTCTGGAGGGGCCATGATACATCGGAATCCAAACTCAAACATATTCTTTACAAACCCCTTAATTCAAATTACATGTATCTTTAGATTAGCACATTATAGGATCAATAAAAACATAAAATTAACATTTTCCTAGCAATTGCTTTCATATCAAACTTTTCACTTTATGGGGTTTATTATTTTTCTAATCAATTCATTGCCAAACATTGCAAAAAGTACCAATTTAATGCAATTTTAAATCACCCCAACCTCATAAACACATCTCTCCCTATAGACTTACAGTTCTATTACTTTCTCCTTTTCTTTTAATGATTTTTACACCATTTCCCAAAGTTCCCAAAATCCATCTTTGGTGTACAAAGTCAACCCTGCTCAAACCTTCTGTCTGCAAACTTTTACCACTTCCCATACTTAACAAATGGTTCAAAAGAAACCCCAATTTTCACTGTCTGGATTTTCCTTCCAGTACTTTCAGAATCTTTTACTCAAACTATATAACTCACATTTCCCACCATTCCTTTTCATTAGCTTTTCTTGTCTTTAATTCATACTATTCCAAACTAGAATCACATAGCTTATACAGCTATATAAACTACAGATATGATTTCACATTTCACAATGCATTTTTCAGTCCAAGATTTTAATATTTAACATTTCTTGATTACAATTGCTAAGATCTTCTCACTGGGGTAGTGGGTTGGTCTTCTATTCTTCAACCCTTACATGTCCCATAATTTTCTGTAATAACTAACATTATCTGAATCTATACTGATAAACTCCTGAAGCTCTAATGATGCCATATCATTCTGGAAAAAGATTATTTATTTTTCCCTATATGGGCATCTTGGTAACCACATTATATTTAGGATTAACCTGACTCTCTTGTCTTTCTGAAATTTATTTTCCCTATTTTCAAATTAAAATAGCATTTCTTTCTATGATTTCTTTGTTTAAAATATTTGGTAATATTTGCAGTTTCTTTAACTTCAAAATAAAGTCCCTTTTAAAACTTACTTTACTAATACTTCCTGAAGTAACTTTCTCTCCTGAAAGGGGGAGGGAGGGGGAAACACTCTGGCAGCACAAAATAAAGGAGAACAGGAAAGAGAAGGGAACATAAACAAGGAATTGGGGGGGGGGCTTCCCATAATAGTAAAATAACAGGGTGAGTAGTTTGGCCTCAGTCAATTTAACACCAAAATCCATTCCTTTTTTAAATAAAAATTTAAAAAATCTCTTTTGCCAGTGCTCAAGAGACAACATATAGGCGAGGAGGGAGGGATCATATTACCCAATGTAACACAGGCAGAAAGCAGGCTCAAGGGGAGCGTCAGTGAGGGCATTAGATGCCTAAAAATCTAGCTATCCAAAATATCAAAGAGCAGCAATTTAAATGAGGCAACCCAAGGACAATTTTAGGGGACCTTTTCTTCCCATCTAGCAAATAAATAGAAGAACCCAAACACACAAGTAAATAGACAATCTAAACACATAAAGACAGATGAGGAACAAGCATAGATCAAACAAACTCAACAGAATTTTCCAAACTGACAATCTCAACACATATCAACAAACATAGGCCAATGGCAAATTCCTGACGTCTCAGGAATGCCATGAGGGAAGATTTCATGTCCCGTCTGAGCAGCTCTCCCTCCAAAAGCCTGACCTAATGTGTCCCCGCTTTGACAAGGAGCACCCAAAAGAGGGGACCCAGACATCACGTCTGATATGGAATTCCCTTGTAAGCAAATGTCTAGACCCAGAACCAGAATCAGCTTACCTCCACAGGTGTAACAGGATCTCCACTTAGGCTGCATGGGGGATGGCAGTCTAGGAGAGGTCCATACTAACACTATGCCTACCTAGTCCTGGGGCCTTGGAGCATCCTCAGGGGCCAGCTCACCTAGGAAAGGGAGAGACAGTCGGGTCGAACCTAAACTCGAATGTCCTGTGGTCTCCTTTGGTGACACAAAACACCAAGATCTTGCTGGGGCCTCCAAATGTTGTACCCAAAAAGTGATAAAGAGACCAGAATTTGATAAGGTTGGAGATCTTTATTCCCAGGGACTGTCTGGGGGTTGAGTACCCAAATCAGACAGTACCTAAGTGTTCAGGGGATAGGGTTTTTATAGTGTTTGGGGACAGGGGTATTGAGAGCAAGCAAGATACCAAAAAAGCAAAGACAGCAGTTAGATATATTATCTTGACATATACATATGTAAACATAGGGTTCCATATAGATAGGGGTGAGAAGGGGTTAGGGTCTTTTTGTAATGATTGAATATTTTCTGGGATGGATGGAGTCAGGAATTTACTATCTTATGGTTCCAGCTGTATCTGGGCAAGGGGAGGCAGTCTTGGAATTTATTAGATACAACAAGATAATTAGGCAAACAAGGGTGCTTTGTAAATCTTTAGAAAATTTTATGGTATCTCCATGACCCCTTGTGTTCTATCAGACTATTTTCAGACCCAAAGGCTCCTAGCCAAAGTTATATTTCTAAGGAATTTCTCAGGGCCCAGAAGGATGTCAGGGACCCCTTTCTATACATGAATTTCACAAACATTGATATTGTATTTCACAAACTCCTTGCTCCTTGTGACTATTTAGTGTCCCTATAAGAGTTGTAAGGCAGGACATGAGAGGGGAAGCAGTCAAATGGTAATTGAAGAGTTTGGGGACTGTGATTTCATTGATTAATTACCTTCAACCAATGCAGATCAGCACTTACCCAGCAACTTGGTCCAAAAGAGTTCCCTAAGGGTACTGAAGGTGATTATTTTGCATAGTGTCACTGGGTCAGAATGGGACAGGAGCCAAGGACTGGAGCCCAAGACTTTTGACTCTGAGAACAGTTTTCTATGGTGCCATGGTATGTTCAGTTTGCATATGCACCTTTGGAAAATGCTAATGAAACCCTTAAGACATTATTAAATTTAGGTTGATGTTATCTGAGCCAAGAAAAGTAGACCTTGACTATTCTTGGCATCCTTGGCTGGGTGGAATAGGCTTTAAATGATCTGAACTTTTGAAGAATCTTCCTATAGGCCAAAGAAGGAGGGTAGTTAGGTTTGTTTCGGGAAGGTGGAACCTTTTCTCTTAAATTGCTTCTAAGATCTTTATTTTTTTTCTTTCATGACCTCCCCCCTTTCTTTTGTTCAGGATTGTCTGGGAACCCCAATGATCTGGAGTGGTGCAAGAGGGTTTTTGGAAAATACTTCATTCCCCATTAAAAACCCAAGACCTTTTGGAAGTTATTGATACAATTGCCTGTGATGGAGATCGTGGTGGGAGATATCATCCAAATAAAATATGGTGATAATCCATGCTGTTGATACCCCTGCTAGTCTACCTGCTTTTTAGACAAGTTTCTATTCTCCCTAGCCAACACTAGTAATTTTTGTACCCTATTTCAATTGAGGAAGCAAGGAGAGAAAGCGAGATACTGCAAGGATACTGCTTGGGGAGCTTGCCACAATTGGAGAGTAGGGTGGGGAGAAAAAAAGAGAGGACAGAGTGGAGAACCACTTTACTTGAGATAAAACAACAAGAGTGATGATTCCACCTTGTGGCAGCTTTATATTTTAATTATTAAAATTAAGTTTAATAATTAAAATTGTGTTCTTGTAATTTAAGTTCCAGGTTCAATTGTTTCAGTGGGGCACTAGCAGTATTTTCAGTCCTCTATTAAAGCCCTGATGTGAAATTCTCCCCGTAGCTGGAGGCCAGTTCACTTCAGTTGTAGTTTTGCTGTCTCCATTCTCCATTTTTATGCCTTTTCTGTTTCATTGTTTGATGGGCAAGGTTGTTTCTCTCCTCCATCTTATGGCATGAGAAGGAGTCTAAGACATATTGAAAGAAACTGGGCAGATTTTATTCTTCCTTGTCAGCTTCTGGGTAAGTTGTAAGTCCTTTGGGAAAGGAATAGTCTGAGATCCTACGATGATGAAATTTAATGCAAGCTTGCTGCTCTGTGGAATAACCAGCATAGTTTTCTGGGTCCCATTTAGGGCCGCATCAGGAACAGCATAACCAGAGCCCATGGAGATCTGGCAGCGACTTTGTTCTTGGTGATCAGGGCTATATTTTCCCCTAGATATCTACATGGTACTTGCTTGTCTAATGTCCTGCAGGGAACCTCTGTGGAAGAAGTCTCCTAGAGGAGACTAGAACCACAACTGCCCACCTTCTCTCTTTGTTTCTTATGATCAGTCTCCATTTTCTCTCCCTGTCTCCTTCCTCTTTTTATCCAGATGACCTGTTGCCTGCAGATGGCATCCTGGTACAAGGGAACAATCTGAAAATTTTGATGAGAGTAACCTAACTGGGGAATCTGACCATGTCAAGAAGTCTATTCAAAAGGATCCCATGCTACTTTCTGGTGAAGCTCTGGTGTCACAAAGATGGCCTTGTAATAATAGCTGAGAGTGAATGTTTACATAAGGCTTCTTGTGAATCAGTCACCATGTTAAAATCTTTATAATTGTTATCTCATGTTATCCTCACAACAATTACTTGGGGAGGCAGGTGCTATCATGATCCCCATGTTACAAAGGAGGATCCTGAACCAGCTAGTGGCAAAATGACTTGCCCGGGGTCACATGGCTAGGAAGTATAGAAGAGCAGATTTGAACTTGTGTTACTGAATAGAGGCTCCTTGTGTTGCCTCAGATCTCAGTAAAACAAGTCCTTTAAAAGAGGTTTCTTTGATTCTATTCCAAAGGGTCTTCAGAGGTGATTGTCATTTTTATTGTAATTTTTATTGAAGATATTATTTGAGTTTTACAATTTTCCCCCCAATCTTACTTCCCTCCCCCCACCCCCCACAGAAAGCAATCTGTCACTCTTTACTTTGTTTCCATGTTGTACTTTGATCCAGATTGGGTGTGATGAGAGAGAAATCATATCCTTAGAGAAGAGACTAGAAGTCTAAGAGGTAACAAGATCAGACAATGAGCTATTTGTTTTTTCTAAATTAAAGGGAATAGTCCTTGAACTTTGTTCAAACTCCACAACTCCTTACCTGGATACAGATGGCACTCTCCTTTGCAGACAGCCCAAAATTGCTCCCTATTGTTGCACTGATGGAATGAGCAATTCCTTCAAGATTGATCATCACTCCCATGTTGCTGTTAGGGTATACAGTGTTTTTCTGGTTCTGCTCATCTCCCTCAGCATCAGTTCCTGTAAATCCCTCCAGGCTTCCCTGAAATCCAGTCCCTCCTGGGTTCTAATAAAACAATAGTGTTCCATGACATACATATACCACAGTTTTCTAAGCCATTCCCCAATTGAAGGACATTTACCTGATTTCCAATTCTTTGCCACCACAAACAGGGCCGCTATTTTTGCATAAGTAATGTTTTTGTATAAGTTTTTCTATAATAATATTTTTACCCTTTTTCATCATCTCTTCAGGATATAGACCCAATAGTGGCATTTCTGGGTCAAAGTGTATGCACATTTTTGTTGCCCTTTGGGCGTAGTTACAAATAGCACTCCAGAAGAATTGGATGACTGGTGATTGTCATTTCTAATCCCTGTTGCCTTGACAACTAATACTTTCTACAATATCCCTACCAAGTAGGCTCCAAAAGACTGAATGGAAAAGGATTCTGTCTGAATGCAAAGTGCTTGAGTTCAGACCCAAATTTTGCTATTTACTGTCCATGGGAACACTGGCAAGACACTTAATTTCCCTATAGTTCATATCCCTTCTTCATAAGATGAAGGGGATGAACTAGCTCTTTTCTGGGGTTTTTATAACTGCAAACCTAAGACGAATTTGGGCACTTTCTGAAAAGATTCCTGAGAAATTTTACAATGTCATCACCTTCAATTCAACATGGAATCCCAAGAGCACAGTTTTCAAGAATCAAAATGGGACTTTTTGAACGCACAGCAAGATGGCTGCAGAGACTCCCCTGAAAATGTAGGGCATCCCTTTGTCCGATTAGTAAGGTGCTCCCTCTAACAAAACTTCCATGCAGTTTTATCCTAGCCCTCTGGGCAGTTGAAGACTTTCCCCATATTCTCTCAGTTCCAAAGAGGTGTGGGGCCAAATTCATGTCACTCAACCTCACTAGGCCCTACCCAATTTCATCTGCTCAATGGAGAGAGTCCTTCTACTATTCCCTTCTCCACTCAAAACCACACCCTCCACCAAATCAGGGTACAGGAAAAAGAAAGTAAGATTTGATAGACACAAGGGTTTGAAAGGTAGAAACCATTCATTCAGAAGAGAGAACATGGTCTCTTCAAATTGTCTCAGAACATTTGTTGAAATACAATTTAGTCATCATATCAATATGCTCCAAAGATTTTAATTTTGTACCCAATGCACAAAATTCATCATGGGTTTTTAATTTTTTTAATACAGAGAAATATATATATATATATGGAAGAGGCGAGGATACAATTTAAATTGGAAATACTCTTATTTGGAGAAGTTCCTGCCAATTCTCTCTCTATTCTTTTCTACAATCAGAAAATGATGAACGATAATAATCTCATGCGTCAACTGACTATCTGGGAAACTATGGAGAATGGGAAGACCATGTGCTCAGACTAGAAAGGCACAGTGACCTTGAACTGCCTGACACTGCTGCAGATCTAAATACCTGACAGTCACTACAAGAAAGTCACTAGGCCAGCTGTCATTCCACGGAAAAAACATCATCCTCCATGACAGTGTCATCACCATCCACAGTGGCTACACCTGTAATGCTCTTCCCTGACTCTGGGTTTTAAACCTATAGGTGAAGGGAATTCCTGGGCAAAGTATGAAAGCTTAAGTGACTTGCATGAGATCACATTTCTAGAAAGTGGCAGAGTCAGAATTCAAACACAGGTTCTCCGTTCACAAGTCAGGAATTCTTTCAGCAACACTACAACAAATTGAACATAAACATATCATATGAAGACTAATAGTTTGAAATTAGGTAATAAGGAAGAATGAGTTGGTTATTGTGCCCTAGATATATCTAACAAATCTTAAGCAGAAAAAGCATTTTGCAGGCAGAGAAAGTCTCACTGGAAGACAACAGATATTCCCCTTTATCCAGAGAATGAAAGCTCTTCTCCAGAATTGGTCGGAAAATGTCTCGGGATGCAGGCCATTACTCTTCTTCCTCCTCATCCCTCATTTCCCTTGAATCAATAAAATGTCATACAGTTGAGAAGTGACTAGCCGCTGGCCTGCTAGGAAAGTTACAGCAATTCTGGGTACATTTGACTATAAGTTGAATGGAAAACTTTCTATCAACTGATGCATAGTGAAGTGAGAAGGACCAGGAGAATATTATATATAGTAATAGCAATATTGTACAAATGCACAACAGTGAATGACTTAGCTATGCAATGATCCAAGAGAGTCTTGAAGCAGTCATGATGAAAAATGCTGTCCACATCTAGAGAAAGAACTGTTGCCAAGTGAATTTCGATCAAAGTCTTCTATTTTTTAAAAAATAAGAGTTGATTTCAGGTAAAAATAGTCATAGAATCTTTTATCATTTCTACTATTTTTTCAATAATTATCTTAATAACTTGAAATTTTTAATCTAAAATATGAAGATCTTTGATATTCCTATTTCAAAAACAACTTTGCATGATAATCTTTTGCATTGTTTATTATTAAATTCAGGTAATTCTACTCATGCTTATAGTATATTGTAAGGGACAAGTATCTGAGATTGGATTCAAACTCCGTTCTTCCTGACTCCAAGGTCAGTGCTATCCACTCTGCCACCATGCTGCCCATATTTTTTATAATTCATGTTACTAATATAATTCCATTCTATTATATATATATATAACTTTTGTGCCACAAAACAGAAGGAGTATTAAACTGACACAATTCCTTTTTTTTCTTTTGAAAGGCAGTGGAGTTAAGTGGCTTGCCCAGGGCCACATAGCTAGGTAATTATCAAGTGTCTGAGGCTGGATTTGAACTCAGGTACTCCTGACTCAGGGCCAGTACTCTATCCACTGCACCACCTAGCTGCCCCAAACTGACACAATTCTGATCTTTATTCCATTTTCAACATGACCATGTAATTTCTAATTATACTTATGTTTTGCTACCACCATTATTTAGAGTAGGTTTGGTATTTTCTAATTAACAAAAGAGTTCAACCATAGGACTTGAGTTGCTTGAGGTTCTGTGCCACAAGTGACTCTTGAGAAATAGTAATCACCTTGCACATAGCATATGACTGCCTCTTTGAATTATGACTGTGCTATGCAATGAGCCTGAAGGCAATGTTCCACTTCCCTATATTTGATGGGATTAGAGATTTCATGCTTTTTAGAATTTTCATCTAAAATATGATGGTACATAAATTGAAATTAGAAAAATTTGCCAAGTTCATGAGCTATTTACTAAAGAGAGGCAAACAGTATGGTAAAAATAAGGAAAATGAAATCACTCGGGAAGAAGTTCCAATAATGAGCATTTCTTCTTTCAGTAAAAGTTTAGCACCAAGACACCATGTTTTAAAGGGGTAAGTTTGTCAAAATAATTTACAGTAACTGTCAAAATTCAAGGTAAGTTCACTTGCACTAAAAATCTGGATTCAGATTCAACATTCATCAACTTTTTGCTTTGTTTTTTGCCAGGAAAGAATTTAAAATCTCACGAACAGATATTTCTTTCTTGATTTCAGTAGGTTTTTTTTTTTTTATTCTGGGCCTGTCACAGCAGTGTCTATCAAATAAAGAGGGTATGTAGCCTTTGAGATCCAAAAGAATAATATTCAATATAATGTTTCAATGACCAGGAGTAAAACAAATAGTTTGCAAAAGTATAAATAAGTCCCAAAGAGATATTACAACATATTCATAGTTACCAAAGTGCCCCATCATTAGAAGTGTTACAAGAATGAATGAATTTAAATGTTTATATGCATGTATCACTGAGAAAAGGTAAGCCTTACAAAAGGTTCACATTTTTATTTGAGGATGTACAAAACATGAAAAACAACCCCACCCAGCCACACACACACTGACAACCATGTTGAAGGTGGGTGATGGGGCAGAATGGAGGGTAAAAGTGGAAGAGGATTCTGGTTCTCTCTACTGCAAGGAAAGAAAGGTTTGGGGTCCTTTAAGGATGGGAGGAGAGAAAAATGGAATTGGCAAAAAGGAAGAGAATGAAGGGTCTATGTATCATCTCAGGTCTCCTAGGGCTCTTGTGGATTCTGGACAGGGTGAGGAAAGGCAAAGGTAGATAATTGCTAGCTGCTACCCCACAAAAAATATTGAACAGGACCATAAGATGATAGATGGCAACCTGACAGAAAAATGATAAAGAAGATTCTCATTTCTAATTGGGATTGTATTAGATGGCCTCTAAAGTTCCAACTTAAAAGAATCCTAATCTGGAACTTTTCTTTAGAATGTAGAAAAGCAAGTCCAAATTTACTTTCATTAACTTGATAACAATTGAAAAGTGTTAAATGATTATTTTGTAAGATGTTTTATCATCCTTACTATTTACATTATTGCAGTTATGCTTTATATTGTTTTTCTGGTTGTTCTTTCATTTTGCATTTATATAAATATTCTCTTGCTTCTATCTAGTGATCAATTCTAATTACACATAATCATGTTCCATTACACTAAGAGACCACAATTTATTTAACAAGTCAAGGGGCAACCACTTCTTTTCTAATTATTTTCTACTACAAATGTGTTACTATGAATATTTTGGTTTATCGCAGACTTTTCTTGCCCTTAGTTAAAACGATGTCATTGGACTATATGCTTAGCAAAGAGAGAAATAATTCTAAAGCACCAGAGAAATGACTATTCTATTGAAAAGTTTTGAAAAAGTTCATTGAAGCAGTATAAGATGCAAGGGCATATTATTTTGTTTTGTTTTGTTTTTGCAAGGCAAGTTTCCGCAGTCACATAGCTAAGTGATTATTTAAGGGGATGAGGCCAGATTTGAAGTCAGGTCCTCATGCCTTCAGGGTTGGTAGCCCACTGCACCACCTACCTGCCCACAAGGGCACATTCTATTCAAATTCTGTGACATGCGTAAATTAGTTTATTTAATTTCCAATTAGCTTTAGATCCATCTTTCCATGGCCCTTAATTGCTCGTGTTTTTACTTTCATGGTCTGAAAAGGATGCAGTCAATATTTCTGCCTTACTGCAGTTATGAGATTTTTATGCCCTAGTACTCAGTCAATTTTTGTGTAGGTGCCATTTATTGACAGAAAGAAGAATATTTCTTTCTTTTTTTTAATTTATTTTTTATTCTCATTTTGTACAAATGATTTTTTTACATTAATAAAATATTCTTGTTTACAAGTAAACAAAATACCCCTCCCTCCATGAATATAGATAGACTCTCTTGGGTGAAAAAATTAAAGGGGAGAGAAAAAAATTAAAATAAAAAACATAATAGTGATAATTGTAGGTATGGCCAGTTGGTGCAATGGACGAAGCACCAGCCCTGGAGCCACAAGCACCTGAGTCCATATCCAGCCTCGTAAACCCAATAATCACCCAGTCATGTGACATGCAAGCCACCTGATCCCCACTGCCCTGAAAAAATCAAAAAGAAATTTAAAAAAGACCCAAAATAAATAAAATAGTAATAATAGTAGGGGTGGCTGGGTGGCAGACAGAGCATTGGCACTTGAGCCAGGAGCACCTGGGTCCGAATCTGGCCCAGACACCCAAAGATCACCCTGCTTTGTGGCCCCAGGCAGGCCATCCAGCCCCACTTGCCCTGCACCCTCCCCCAAATAATAATAACAAAAATTGTGCTTCAGTCTTTGTTCCAACACCATCAACTCTGTCTTGGGTGGATCACATTCTTTATGATAAGTCCATCACAAAAGTTACTTCCATATTTTTCTAACATTGCCATTGCTGATCGCAACTCCCTCCTTTCTTATTTCTCCACTACCATGTACTATATGGAGAGCCTTTCACTCTGACTCTGCTGTAGCGTCGCTGAGTGGCGCAGCAGACAGATCCCTGGTCCTAGGGCCAACAAGCCCTGAGCCCCCATACCACCCCTCATGCCCAGAATCCACCTGGCTCTATGGTCCTGGTTAGGGCATCCAATCCTAGCCCCTTACAAGAAGTAAAAAAGAAAATGTGTTATAGATGACCCCTGTACCCCCATGGTCCATCCTCTCCTCCTTTATTCACATCCCCACCCCTTTCCCCTGCTCCCCCACTCCTTCTTACTCCAGATGCCTATACCCCATTGAGTATATTTGCTGTTTCTTCTCCTAACCATCTCTGATGAGAGCAAAGTTTCCCTCATTCCCCCTTGCCTCCCCCTTTCCATATCATTGCAATAGCACATTGTAATAAAAAAAATCTTATTGTGTGAAATATCTTGGACTATTCCCCCTCTCTTTTTTTTCTTTCTCCCATTCCATTTCCCTTTTTTTCCTATTGACTCCATTTTTACAACATATTTTATCTTCGAATTCAGCTTTCTCCTGTGCTTCAACTATAAAAGCTCCCTCTACCTGCTCTATTAACTGAGATGGTTCACATGAATATTATCAGTATCATTTTTCTATACATGCAGTTCATCCGCATTAAGTCCCTCATATTTCCCCCCCTCTCCTCCAATCTCCATGCTTCACCTGAGTCCTGTTTCTGAAGATCAAACCTTCTGTTCAGCTCTGGCCATTCCAAAAGGAACATTTGAAATTCCCCTGGTTCATTGAAAGTCCATCGTTTTCCCTGGAAGAGGACATTCAGCCTTGCTGGGTAGTTCATTCTTGGCTGCATTCTAAGCTCTTTTGCCTTCCGGTATATTGTATTCCAAGCCCTATGAGCTTCCAATGTAGTTGCTGCTAAGTCCTGTGTGATCCTGACTGCAGCTCCATGACATTTTAACTGTGTCCTTCTGGCTGCTTGTAATATTTTCTCTTTGACTTGGGAGTTCTGGAACTTGGCTTTAATATTCCTAGGGGTTGGTTTCTTGGGATCTCTTTCTCGGGGGGATCAGTGGATTCTCTCCATTTCTATTTTGCCCTCTGCTTCTAGAATATCAGGGCAATTTTCCTGTAGTAATTCTTTGAAAGTGATGTCAAGGCTCTTTTCCTGATCATGACTTTCAGGCATTCCAATAATTTTTAAATTATCTTTCCTAAGTCTGTTTTCCATATCAGTTGTTTTTTCAATGAGATATTTCACATTTTCTTCTAATTTTTCACTTTTTTGTTGGTTTTGAAGTATTGATTCCTGATTTCTGGTAAATTCATCAATCTCCCTGAATTCTACTCTTTGTCTGAAGGATTTGTTCTCCTCAGAGAGTTTTCTTATCTCTTTTTCCATCTGGCCAATTTTGCTTTTTAAAGCATTCTTCTCCTCAATAACTTTTTGAATTGTTTTATCCATTTGACCTAAGCTGGTTTTTAGCATGCTATTTTCTTCAGCATTTTTTTGTATTTCCTTGACTAAGCTGATGACTTCATTTTCATGTTTTTCCTGCATCTCTCTCCTTTCTTTTCCCAGTTTTTCTTCCAACTCCCTCATTTGATTTTCAAAGTCTTTTTTGAGCTCTGTCATAGCCTGAGCCCAATTTCTGTTTTTCTTGGAGTCCTTAGATGCAGGAGCTTGTGCTTCCTCATCTTCAGACTGAGTATTTTGATCTTTCTTTGGCTCATTTGCAAAATATTTCTCAATGGTCTTCCTCTTGTTTCTTTGCTTGTTCGTTTTCCCAGCCTAAGCCTGTTTTTTGGTGTGCTTCCTGAGCTTTTGGGATACTCCCACAAGGGTCTCAGTGTGTGAGGTTCTGTCCTCCCTCCTGGTCTGTGAATGACCATAATCTCCCTCCTCTGCCACGGGGCTGAGGTGGGGGTGCCCTGTTGTTCTATGGGGGGGCCTAGACTGGGATCAGGATCTGAATGTGTTCAGAACCCCAGAGTCCTGTTCCAGAGGCAGAGGACAGAGCTCTGCAGTCTCCAGAATATTCTTTTCTATCCTCATTCAGTTTCCTGATAATTTCTTACATGATGTTTTCCCAGGTTTTTTTGGATCTAGACTTTCTAGTATGATGATTCATAAATTATCACTCCTGAATATATTTTCCAGCTCGCTTGTTTTTCGTACAAGGTACTTTTAGCTTAAATTTTATTCATCCTTTTTATTTTGTTTGATGAAATCTTGTAGTCTCATTGTTTCATTAGTTTCTATTTGTTCACTTCAAATTTATAGGGTTTTATTTTCTTAAATTAGCTTTTGTGGTACTTTGCCAGTAAGTTATTTATACTTTTAAGGGAGTTGATACTTTTGGTAAATCTTTTGTTATTTTCCTTCATGACTGTCTTTTCTTTTTAGCAGTTATCTTCTTCCTCTCTTCTTTGATTTTTAAATTATTTTATAAGATTTTCATGAGCTTTGTGGATTTGAATCCAATTCTTCGAATCTTTTGAGACTTCCCTTGTGAGTAATTTTTCACCAATTTCTTCTTTCCAACATGACATCATCTTTATCTGAAAAGCACTTTTCTTTGGTGAGAGCTCTTTTAGCTTTTTTATTCATTTTTATTATTTGAGTTCAGTTCCTGGGATATAGGGAGTATAGACCAAAGCTTTTTAAACTGGAGTTGGAATCTGATCCCTGGCTTGTCATTTTCCAAGATGTTGCCTATACAGTCTAGGCCTTGCCTTTGCGCAGTTTCATTTCCTCCTTTATATCTTGGTTCTGCCTACACGGTGGTTTGTTCCCATCCCAGTCATGTGTTCCTAGGGTTCAGATTTTGTTCAGAGTTGGGACTCTCCTTGCAGGCTTGCTATCTACCTGTCAGTACCTATACTATTTGTATGCTGTTTTGACATGGGTGACACTGTGTGTTAAAGTCTCCTGCTGACTTTTGTGCTCTCTTGCTTCACTTAGCTTTACGTCCCCCCCCTCCAAAGAGACAGACTTTCACTGGAGAGTCTCAGGATGTCTACCATTGAAAACTTCTTTGGATCTTTCCTTTTACTTGTCGACATTTGTAGCTTTAATCTCATTGCAGAGGCATCATTTATCTTTGGTAGGAAAAAGTTCCAGGAGCATGGAAGCTTCATGATGCCATCTTGGCTCTCCACCAGAAATATTTCCAAATGTATTTTTAAGAGATTTGTTTTCTTTCATGTTTTTTCGTTGCAAGATGTTAGTTTTCTCTTGCATTTCTTTTCACATTCTTTCCCATTTAACTTGTAGAATCATTTCTGAGGTCTTCTAAGAAGTCTTTCTAGGTTAGAGATCAATTCATATTCTCCCGATTCTTCACATATGTTCCTTTCTGAGCCTGTATCCATATCTCCAAGTTTACATTCAAAAGACCCTGCTTTATTCTGGGCTTTCTTATTTATTTTGAGATATGTAACCTATGCCAAGGGTCTTGTGGAGAGGGAGAGGCTTGCTTGCAGGGCTTTGGTTTTGAGAATGCAATGTCTTGAGACAGTAGACAGTTAGGAACTCCATGTAGTTTCCCAGTGGACCAACCAATAGAGAACACCAGAGACTATTTCTGGCTTAATTACATTGCAGATGTCAGCTATCTATTCCCTATATTTGGGGCTGTGCCAGGGGTGTGAGATAGGCCATCAGGGCTGAAAATACCATAAGATCTCTCTGGACAGTCTACACTGGGTGTGTTATCTGGCAATTCCCTGGGCTTTGGGGAAATCTTGGAATGCCTGAGACTCTGTTTTATTGTATCTGAGGAACATGTGAAGTCCAAGGGTTGCCTTATCCAGCCCAATTAAACTGATTGAATGATGACTTGTGCACCCATGTTGGAGCTGTCCTATCCTACCCTCCATGCTGCAGCACTGCAAAGGCTTCCATTCTTCTAGCCAAGGTTCTTGTGTTAGTCCACTGTGGGTGTCCCAGGCCTCTATTCTCAGTTTTGATTGGAAAATTAGATGAAGTGGGGAGAGAAGAGGCAAGAAAAAAACTAGTAGGCTAGTGTTATAGTCCAGCTGTAGTATGATTAGAGTATGGAACAGGGTGGTGATAGTGGCAGGAGCAAAAAGGAGAAATATAAAATGAGCTATTTTGAAGGTAAAAATGGGAGAATGTGGACAATAAATTTGACATGAGGGATTGGAGAGAGAAACAGTGAGGAACCAATACTGAAAACTCATTTACAATAACTTGATGGGGATATGGTACCCCAGAAAGTAACAGAGAATTCAGAAAAAGGAATTAAATGAGGAGATTAAGATAGAGCTTTTATTCTAGTGCATCCCAGACTAAAATAAAGAAGACACAATTGAAAGACAGAAAGTACAGATCCCCATTCCAAATGTTGAGATTTGAGGTCTTCTTGAGAACTCTGAAAATTTGATGCCAACACAGACCAAGAGGGGTTTAGCTTTCATCTTTACTGCACAATCTGTAACTACAGTGTGCCTAGGTCTTATCTAGCAATACGGAATAGGAATAGGACCAGTTGTCAGAATTTTGGTGGCCTTTTCATCCTCTGGCAAGTGACAGAAATGGAAATATTCATCTGACCTCTTGCAGAGAAATGTTCAACCTAAGGGTCTGATGCCATTGCTCTCCATACACACACACACATAGTCTCTCTCTCTCTCTCTCTCTCTCTCTCTCTCTCTCTCTCTCTCTCTCTCTCTCTCTCTCTCTCTCTGTCTGTCTCTCTCTCTCTCTCCCTCTCTCTTTCTCTCTCTCTCTCTCTCTCTCTCTCTCTCTCTCTCTCTGTCACACTCACACACACACACACAAACACACACACAAATACAGAAAAAATTTTCTTCTGTTATCAGGTTGCCAGGTCATCCAAATTAATACAGAATCTGATGAAAGCACAGGAACCTAAACTTGAAGTGCACAAAAAAAGTAAGTATAAAAGGTAGATGTAAATCAAAGGATGATGTGTTGGAGAACCTACATTCTTCATATCCCTGGTGTAGGGGTATTAACTGAAAAATGGAGACCTTGTCCCATGTTTCTTTCTTGTTAACAGACAAGCCTACTGATCATCTCTCAATAAAGTTCACTCTGAGAGCTATTTGACCAGATGCTGGGGGAAATAAACCAGAGAAAAATATCCAAACTCTTTTACTTGTTCAACAGCATGACTGACTACTGTGGGGTAGTCTGTGACACAAAGACAAAAGCAAAAAAAGTAACATTTTATTTATTTTTTCGAGTGAGAAAATTGTACATTTTATTCACAAACCTTGCAAGATACATCTTACAAGATACAGGTACCTCACTCCTAGGCATGAGGCAGAAATTAGTCTTCAAAGTCAGGTAATTTATGGTCTTCAGAAACTCTTTCCCCTCCCTCTTGAATGTTCATAGGTTCTCAGAGTTTGAGTTACAATCTAAAAGGTCCACCCATTCCATGATATGCCCCTTATATGATCCTCCCCACATATCATACGATGCATGATATGCTAATGAACCCCAATGGTCATGGGGGGGGTAATATTCAATTACCTAATTGTGCAAAGTCAGTAGCATTAGGTCAAGATCTCTAGGTCACTCTACCAGTTGAGAACCAGTTTGGTGTTTGGTATCCCTGGAATGGGATTAGGAAAACTCTTCCAGTCTTGTGACTGGTTGGGCCATCCCCCCCCGCCCTTGTAATGGATTCCCTAATGGCTCCCCTCCACACTCTGTGAACACAAATACCCTACATTTCTCACAACTCCCCCTCTTTTCTTTTTAATAACAACTTGGTCTTCACACTTCAGCAGTAGTGTCTTCCTCAAATTAATTCACAATTCTCATCCTCGATAGGACTACTGCCTTTCCCTATCAATATCTTTACCTCTTTCTTATTAGAGTCAAACACAAGTCCTAATTTGCTGATAAAATCTTGTAATATTTGAGTTATTAACTGGATCATACAAGGGAGACACACATGGCTAATAGGATTCTCCCACTTAGGGTCAATAGTAAGATACCCAGTAACTGTTTCCACCATGAACCAGTAAACCAATTCATTCAAGAGGTAATAAACGGGCTTCTCCAGGTTTGGACTGGAACA
This sequence comes from Macrotis lagotis, assembly GCF_037893015.1. Lineage (NCBI taxonomy): Eukaryota > Metazoa > Chordata > Mammalia > Peramelemorphia > Peramelidae > Macrotis > Macrotis lagotis. Next base: position 290,436,623 of record NC_133659.1, read on the forward strand.
TGTGCCAACTTTCTAATATCCCTGGTTATCTTCTTTATCACGTGCCCATTGTCATCTCTCTTTAGGCAGCAGCTTCACAAGTTCAGTTTATCACAGCCTCCTCCTTCATGGGCCATCAAGTAGTCTAGTACTAAGCTATGTTGAATACGCGCCTGTCTTGTTTGGTCAGCCAGCAAGTCCAAGGCTCTAGCTGTATGACTGGAAATTTTTCCACCACAATTTGGAGTCTTATTAGCCTATTCAGGATATAAACTGGGGTTCCATAGCCCCAACTCCCATCTTGTGCCCAGGTAGTAGGCCCATAAGTCTAGATAATTCCCTGACCAACTCTTCGGGAAAAATAGGGAAAGACGGATCTCTGCTTAACTCTTTCTAAGAAACCAATATGATGCTGATACCTAAACCAAGAAGTGTGAAAACAGAGAAAGAAAATTGTAGACATATATATGTATATGGGTTTCATTTTTCAGTTTACAAGTATTTATTTTCTTTCAATGCTTCTCTACCAAACAATTAGAAAAAGAAAACCATAAATCTATAACAAAGATTTATATTCATTTCCTGAAATAGTTTCATATTTTACACACACACTCACACACACACATAAACACACACACACACACATATATATATATATACATATATGTATATATATATATGAAGTTAGTCATAACAAGTGGCACCAGCTAAGTTATAAAATGCATACTTTTAATTGAAGGTATTATCAGAGGTCCCCTAAAATCATGATTGATCATTGCTTTGTTCAGCATTTCTCATTTTTTTCAAATTGTTCAGTTTTAGAACGTTGATTTTATGGTATGAATAGTTTTCCTGATTTTACTCACACTCCTCTTCCTCATTTCAAAGATGTCTTCCAGGTTTCTCTAAAGACATTTTGCTCAAAATTTCTTAGAAGAATGAGCATTCTCAGAAGAGATATTCCCTATAGACATTATAGAAACACTTTGTTCAAGTATTCTCCCACTGAAAGATGCTTCCTAAATTTCAAGCTGTCATTAAATATTTGCACAATAATTTTTTCTTTCATTAATCACTTTGCGATATGGGCATAAGCTTGGTATTACTCAATCAAAGTTTTGTGACTTTGGGGCATAGTTCCAAATGACTTCAGAATGACTGGGTAAATTCACAACTACATGAATGAAATAATACTGTGCTCATTTTCATTGAGCCACTTCAGCAGTTATCATTTTTAAACCATTCATGACATTCTTATGGTTGTGATGTAGAAAATCAGTTATTTTAAATGTCTTTTCATATTAATGATTTTGGAGTTTTATTCACATGAGTGCATAATTTGAATTTCCTCCATTGAAACTAATTAAATATCTTAGAAAATTTATCAATTGTGAAAATGATTCTCATTCTTACAAACTGAATCAATTCTTCATACATCTTGAAAATGAAAGTTTTATCAGACATCTGCAGTAAAGATTGTTTTCTTCACTAAACTGTTTCATTTACAATCTATGCATCTTTGATTTTATTAGAAAAATTTAGAAAAAATTTCCAGTTACACATGATCAAAATTGTTAATATTATCTTTTAAGATATACTCCATCTCCAGTTTGTTTATAAAATATTACCCTCCCTATTACTACGAAATGTAATTTAGATCCTTTCACTAATTTGGTTAGGATATGATCTTTTGTAATAAATCATGTATTTATTTGGAGTTAATCTTTGATACCAGTTTTTCAGTCATTGAAGATATAGGTATCCACTTTGCTATCTTTTCTTTTGCTATGACAAAATCTGGTTCTCTTAATATTTTGACATATTTATCTTAAAATTAAACTAAAGGTATGAATTATATCACTCTTCCTTTATAATTCTAAATTTTTAATGTACTTTCCCCTGCTGGACCCTCAAATATTGACTGTCACTTTTTTTATTTTAAGTTGCGAATTTTCTCCTGTCTCCTTTCCCCCACTTTGTCAGAAGGCAAGGTATACACAACTCATTATAAATACATATAATCATGGAAAAGAAATTTCCACAACAGCTATATCCAAACAAGAAAATAAAATAAAAGAATGAGAAGAAAGATTTCTTCAATTGGCACTCTAAAATGATTGATTCCCTTACTGGAGAAAAATAGAATATTTCAACATAGTGTTTAGTCATTGTGTTAATCAGAGCTAAAAGTCTTTAAAAGCTGTTTATCTATTGGGAGGATATCACTAATGTTTTGAATATTATTTTTCCTATTTCATGTAAAGAGTTTTTTCAACACTCATTTTTTGCAAGATTTTTAATTTCCCATTTTTTTCTTTCCTTCCATTTCCTCCCCCTTTCTAAGACAGCAAGCAATCTGATATACGTTTTAGATGTACTATCATGTTAAATATATTTCCATTCTAGATATATTATGAAAAAAGAATCAGAACAAAAAGGGAAAAAACATGCAAAGAGTGCTTTTAATTCTAATAATAGGTATCCTGTGTGTATCCTGATGATAGACATACAAATATTTTTAATTGTTGGTAGTTATTTTAAGTATAATTTATCTATCTTGTCTTGTGGAATCATAAGATAATAACCCAAAATGCTAATGATTTGTGAGGGTTTATTAAGTCCTGCAAATTTACTGAAGTTGTTAATTTTTCATATTTTTTTGTTTTCTCGCTAGAATTCTCTGAACAAGTCATCATAGCATCTAAAAAAGAATCACAGAGCTATTTCCTCATTGCATATACTATTTCTTCTTTTTTCTTTTCTTATTGCTATAATTAGCATTAAGAGTGCAAATATTAAATAGTTATGATGATAATGGAAAACTTGACTCACCCCTGTCATGATGAAAAGGTTTTTCTGTCATGTTTCTGAGCCCATTTAAGGTTTTCTTTGCAAAAATATTGAAGTGATTTGCCATTTCCTTCTCCACCTCATTTTACAGAAGAGGAAACTGAGTTAAAAAGGGTGAAGTGACTTGGCCTGTGTCACACAGCTAATAAGTGTCTGAGGTCAAATTTGAACTCAGATCTTCTTGACTCCATACCCAGCAGTCTATTTACATTACCAACTTACTAGCCAAAAAAGTAAGCCAGTTTCAACAAATAACCAATGAGAGACTTCTAAGAGAAACCAGAAAAAAAAAGATGTCATCCAGGAAAACCATAAAGAGAAGATAATTAGGGTCACATGATAAGAGTTGACATGTACCAGCACAATGTTAGAAAAGTAATAAATATAACCTATCTATTCGATAGACTGTAATTGGGAAGGGACTGGGGGACAAGGACAAGAAAAAAACAGGATAAGATGATAGTATCTGTGATCTACACTATTGGAAGGAAGTTCTGATTCAATGACATCACAGGTCTAGTTGAGTATCAAATAGGGGGCTGTTGCACTAGGTGTCTATGTCATTATATTTTTCACAGGACAACTATTCTTAATTATATATGATTCATATCTATTTTGTCTGCTTTACTGATATTATTATCTACTTTTTATTTTGTTTTAATTTAAATTTATTTTTATTAAAGATATTATTTGAGTTTTATATTTTCCCCCAATCTTACTTCCCTCCCCCTCCCCTCCACAGAATTCACTCTGTCAGTCTTTAAATTGTTTCCATGTTGTACCTCGATCCAAATTGGGTGTGATAAGAGAGAAATCATATCCTTAAAGAGAAGTCTAAGAGGTAACAAGATCAGACAATAACCTATTTTTTTCTAAATTGAAGGGAATAGTCCTTGCACTTTGTTCAAACTCCACAGCTCCTTATCTGGATACAGATGGCGCTCTCCATTGCAGACAGCCCAAAATTGTTCCCAATTGTTGCACTGATGGAATGAGCAAGTCCTTCAAGCATGAACATCACTCCCATGTTGCTGTTAGGGTGTACAGTGTTTTTCTGGTTCTGCTCATCTCACTCAGCATCAGTTCATGCAAATCCCTCCAGGTTTTCCTGAAATCCCATCCCTCCTGGTTTCTAGTAGCAACAGTGTTCCACGACATACACACACCACACTTTGCTAAGCCATTTGCCAATTGAAGGACATTTACTGGATTTCCAATGCTTTGCCACCACAAACAGGCCTGCTATAAATATTTTGGTATAGACCCAGTAGTGGTATTGCTGGGTCAAAGGGTATGTACATTTTTGATGCCCTTTGGGCATAGTTCCAAATAGCTCTCCAGAAGGGTTGAATGAGTTCACAGCTCCAACAACAGTGTAATAGTTTAACAGATTTCCCACATCCCTTTCAACAATGATCATTATCCTTCCTGGTCATACTGGCCAATCTGAGAGGTGTGAGGTGGTACCTCAGGGAAGCTTTAATTTGCATTTCTCAATTAATGATTTAGAGCATTTTTTCATATGGCTATGGATTACTTTGATCTCCTCATCTGTAAATTGCCTTTGCATATCCTTTGACTATTTGTCAATTGGGGAATGGGTTTTTGTTTTAAAAATATGACTCAGTTCTCTGTATATTTTAGAAATGAGACCTTTGTCAGAATCATTGGTTGTAAAGATTGTTTCCCAATTGACTACATTTCTTTTGATCTTAGTTACATTGGTTTTATCTGTGCAAAAGCTTTTTAATTTAATGTAATCGAAATCATCTAATTGGTTTTTGGTGATGTTCTCCAACTCTTCCTTAGTCATAAACTGTTCCTCTTTCCATAGATCTGACAGGGAGACTAGTCCTTGATCTTCTAATTTTCTTATAGCATTGTTTTTTATGTCTATGTCCTGTAACCATTTGGAAATTATCTTGGTAAAGAGTGTGAGGTGTTGGTCTAATCTAAGTTTCTTCCATACTAACTTCCAATTTTCCCAGCAATTTTTATCAAAGAGGGAGTTTTTATCCCAATGGCCAGACTCTTTGGGTTTATCAAACAGCAGATTACTATAATCATCTCCTGCTTTTATACCTAGTCTATTCCACTGGTCCACCACTCTATTTCTTAGCCAATACCAAACAGTTTTTATGACTGATGCTTTATAATTTTAGATCTGGTAGGGCTAAGCCCCCTTCTTTTGCACTTTTTTTCATTAAGCTCCTGGCAATTCTTGACTTTTTATTTCTCCATATGAATTTATTTACAATTTTTTCTAACTCGTTAAAGTAATTTTTTGGAATTTTGATTGGTAGGGCACTAAACAGATAGTTTAGTTTTGGTAGAATTGTCATTTTTTATTAGCTCTACCTATCCATGAGCTGTTGATATTTGCCCAGTTATTTAAGTCTAATTCAATTTGTGTGAGAAGTGTTTTATAATTGTTTTCAAAAAGATTCTGAGTCTGTCTTGGCAAATAGGTTACTTTGAATGGGATTTCCCTTTCTAGGTCTTCCTGCTGTTTCTTGCTAGACATATATAGAAAAGTTGAGGATTTATGAGGGTTTATTTTATAACCTGCAACTTTGCTAAAATTGCTAATTGTTTCCAGTAGTTTTTTAGATGATTTCTTGGGATTCTCTAGATAGACCATCATGTCATCTGCAAAGAGTGAGAGTTTTGTCTCTTCCTTCCCAATTCTAATTCCTTTAATTTCTTTTTCTTCTCTAATTGCTGATGCTAGCATTTCTAATACATTATTGAATAGTAGTGGTGATAATGGGCACCCTTTTTCACCCCTGATCTTATTGGGAATGCCTCTAGCCTCTCCCCATTGAATATAATGTTTGTTGATGGTTTCAGATAAATACTGCTAATTATTTTAAGGAACAGTCCATTTATTCCTATACTCTCTAGTGTTTAGTAGGAATGGATGATGTATTTTGTCAAAAGCTTTTTCAGCATCTATTGATATGATCATATAATTTCTGATAGTATACTCAATTATATAAACAACAAACCTATAAGTTTTCCTAATATTGAACTTATTCCTGGAATAAGTCTTACTTGATCATAATGTATTATCCTAGTGATCACTTGTTGTAATCATTTTGCTAAGATTTTATTTAGGATTTTTGCATCTATATTCATCAGCGAGATAGGTCTATAATTTTCTTTCTCTCTTTTAACACTTCCTGGTTTAGGTAACAGTACCATATTGTTTTCATAGAAAGAGTTAGGCAGAGTTCCATCTTTCCCTATTTTTCCAAAGAGTTTATATAGGATTGGACCCAATTATTCCTTAAATGTTTGGTAGAATTCACTTGTGAATCCTACAGGCCCTGGAGCTTTTTTTATTAGGGAGTTCAGTAATGGCTTGTTGAATTTCTTTTTCTGAGATAGGGTAGTTTAGGTATTTAATCTCTTCTTCATTTAACCTGGGCAACCTTAGATTATCAAATTTATTGGCATAGAGTTGGGCAAAATAATTTCAAATTATTACTTTAATTGCCTCCTCAATGGTGGTGAGTTCACCTTTTTCATTTATGATACTAGCAATTTGGTTTTCTTCTTTCCTTTTGTTTAATCAAATTAACCAGAGATTTATCAATTTTATTGGTTTTTTCATAATACCAACTTCTGCTTTTATCAATTCAAAAGTTTTTTGTTTTTTTATTTTATTAATTTCTCCTTTAATTTTTAGAATTTCTAATTTGATACTTAATTGGGGATTTTTGATTTGTTCTTTCTTTAATTTTTTTAGTTGCATGTTTAGTTCATTGATTTCCTTTTTCTCCAATTTATTCATATAAGCATTTAGAGCTATAATATATCCCTTGAGAGTTGCTTTGAATGAATCCCATAGGTTTGGTATGTTGTTTCATTATTATCATTATCTAGGATAAAATGGTTCTTTCTATAATTTGTTTTTTTGCCGTCTCATTTTTAAAATGAGTTTATTCAGTATCCAATTTGCTCTGGGTCTATATCTCCTTGGCCCAGTATTGCATATGACTTTTATTGCTTTGTGATCTGAGAAAGATGGATTCACTATTTCTGCCTTTCTGCAGTTGATCCTTAGGTTTTTATGTCCTAGTACATGGTCAATTTTTGTATAAGTTCCATGTACTGCAGAGAAAAAGGTATATTCCTTTCTATCCCCATTCAGTTGTCTCCATAAGTCTACCATATCTAATTTTTCTAACAATCTATTTGCCTCACTAATTTCTTTCTTGTTTGTTTTATGATTTGATTTATCTAGATCTGATAGCGGGAGGTTGAGTTCTTCAACTAGTAGTGTTTTGCTGTCTATGTCTTCCTGTAGTTCTTTCAGCTTCTCCTCTAAGAATTTGGGTGCTGTCCCATTGGGTGCATATGTATTCAATATTGAAATGACTATATTGTCTATGGTACCTTTTAGAAGGATAAAGTTTCCTTCCTTATCTCTTTAACGCTATTTTTGTTTCTGCTTTGTCTGAGATAAGGATTGCTACCCCTGGTTTTTTTACTTCAGCTGAAGCAAAATATATTTTGCTCCAAGCTTTTACCTTTACTCTATATGTATCTCTCTGCTTCAAATGAGTTTCTTTTAAGCAGCATATTGTAGGATTCTGGTTTTTAATCCACTCTGCTACTTGCTTACATTTTAAGGGAGAGTTCATGCCATTCACATTCAAGGTTATGATTAATAATTATTTATTGCCCTTTATGCTATCTTCCCTCTGTTTGTATTTTCCCCCTTTCCCCCCCTTTTATCCATATTCCCCAGTATTTTGTTTTTGAATACCACCCCCTTCATTGTGTTTGCCCTCCTATATCACACCCTCCCCTTTCTTTCCCCTTTCCCCTTTTCCCTTTTCCCTTCCCTTCCTTTTTTTATTTCCCCTTATTTCCCCCACTCTCCCTCCCTTTCTCCATCCCCCTCCCCTTTTCCCTTTTTAATACTGGAAAGGTTACATGTTTTGTAAGTTAACTAAGTATTTGTAGGTTGACTTTAAGCCAAGTCTGATGATAAGAAGATGCAGGTGTTTCTCCTCTGTTCCCTTCTTCCCCTGTATTACCATAGGTTTTTTGTACCTCTTAGTGTAATGAGATTTGTCCCATTCAATCCCTCCCTCCTCCCGTCTCTTTCCTGTCCCCCTTTTTAGGGAGGTAGTGTATTTTTTTTAGATCATTCTATCTAGGTCATAGAAAATTCTGAGTTTCTGTCCTTCTAGTTCAGTATATTCTATTGAATAGAGTTAAAATTTCTGGGAGTTATTAGAGTCTTTCTCCCAAGTGGGGTTAAAGCCACTTACATCCCATTAGATAGTAGTCTCATGGCTAGGTCATGGATGTCCATCATTTCTGGATAGGTGTATTCTCTCTGTTAGAGTTACATTTCTCAGGATTTATGAGAGTTTCTTGCCCCCCGCTTCCATACTGGAATATAGCCAGTTTCAACTTACTGGATTGCATTTTTTTCCTTTTACCGCCCCCCCTTTTTTTTTTTACCTTTTCATGTGTCTCTTGAAGCTCCTGTTTGATATCCAAATTTTCTGTTTAGCTCTGGTCTTTTCATCAGAAATTTTTGGAATTCTTCCATTTCGTTAAATGTCCATCTTTTTCCCTGGAAGAGAAGGCTCAGCTTTGCAGGAAATTAGATTCTTGGCCGCATTCCAAGCTCCCTTGCTCTTTGAAATATCTCATTCCAGGCCCTTCGATCCCTTAATGTTGATGCAGCCAGGTCCTGTGTGATACTTACTGTGGCTCTTTGATATTTAAATTGCTTCCTTCTAGTTGCTTGCAGGATTTTCTCTTTTATCTGATAGTTCCAGAGTTTGGCCACAACATTCCTTTTTGTTTTCATTTTAGGATTTTTTCTGGTGGGGATCGATGTACTCTTTCAATAACTACTTTGCCCTCCGATTCCATGATGTCAGGGCAGTTTTCCATCACTAGATGCTGTAATATTAAGTCCAGGCTTTTTTTCTCTTTAATGAATTAAGGAAGTCCTATAATTTTCAGGTTGCCCCTCCTCGATCTATTCTCGAGGTCAGTGGTTTTGTTGATGAGCTATTTTACATTTGCTTCTATTTTTTCTATTTTTTGATTTTGTTTAACTGACTCTTGCTGTCTCATGGAGTCAGTTTCTGTAGATTCCATTCTTTGTTTGGGGGAGGAGTTTTCTTCATTAGCCTTTTGCAACTCCTTTTCCAATTGGTCAATTCTACTTTAAAAAGAGCTTTCCATTTGACCAATTGAGGTTTTGAGAGAATTAATTTCTTTTTGCATTTGCTCATTTGAGGATCTGAGAGATTTATTCTCCTTTTGTGTTTGTCCAATTGTACTTTCTAAGGTTTTGTTTTCTTGTTGCAAGGTATTAATTGTCACTCCCACATTTTTAAGCTCCTTCCTTATTTCTTCAAGGAAGTCCTTCTGTGCTGGAGACCAGCTTGTATTCTCCTCAGAGGTTCCATGTCTCTCTGAGTTGGGCTCTTTCCATTCCAGGGATTTTTCTATGGATCGACCTTTCCGATGACCCTTCTTCATTTTGCTAAGACCTGAGTTGGGGAGCAGCTGGTTCACAGGGCCTTGAGATAACTAAAGGCTTTACTCACTGAGTGAAGTAGGAGGTGCTAGTTGCTTTCTCTGGAGTGTCTGTGACCTTGATTGAGGCCTTCTCCCTTTGCTGGAAGGGAGAAATTGGAGCTATTGAATTCTTTTGCCTTCAACCAATGGTGGGCTTTACCCTGGCCTGAGGTCATTCCCCAGCTAGGCTGGTTCTTCTGCTCACACACCTGGGCCTGAGGCAGAAGTAGTTTGCATTTGTTTGGGAGGAGGCCTCTGTGAAATGGAAGCGTGGACTCAGAGTTTCTCAGACCTGAGGAGCCCAGGGATGGCGTCCGCTGCTCTACTGCAACAGATCTCTCCCTGCAGCCCCTTCCCCAAGGTCCAGGGGGACAGCACCAACACCAGTGCTTCTGCTTCCCTGCAGACCCAAGCCCCCTTCGTACAGCCCTACCACTGATCCAGCAGGTCCAGCTCTCAGGCCCTCAGACTCCTGGTTCCAATTCAGCTTTTAATCTGGCTGATCCCAGGCTGATCTTCCCTCAGGGCCCAGACTCATCTGCCGGTACTCAGCCAAGGCTGCTGCGGGAGACAAATCCTGAGGTAGACTTTCCTCTCCTGGCTTTTCTTTCTGGGTTTCCTGGTTCGGATTTCTTTTAAGAGGTTTGTTTCATGTGATAGATGGGGAAGAGATCAGGAGACTTTAGAACTGTGCCTGTCTTCTCTCCGATGGCCAGACGTCGATACCAATATTTAGATAAGTTTTGATAAATGGACTCCAAAACATCAACAACAAGAAGTTATGGCTTAGATAGAACTATGACTTTCCTATTAAAAAGCACTTAATATACATGTTTGATTTGATCAGCATAATAACCCTTTGGGCTAGGGAGTACAAGGATTCTGATTTCCATTTCAGTGTTAAGGAAACTGAGTCTAAGGTAGAAATCTGGGACTCAAACTCCAGGTCATTTTATTCCTTCTCTAGTACCTTACATACTTTCCTTCTATTTGTTAATGAATTTAACTTTGATTTAAAAAATTGACTTACTTAATCACCTGGAGCTCCAGCATAGGTAACCCCCAAAATCATTAAGTATTTCAAGAGTAGTTCCTCTGTTGATGTAGGGAGAAATTCAAAGGGAAAAGAACAAAGTGAAACCTTTGCAGACAGAAGAGTTGGAGAAGGAGTTCCTGTAGCTAGAGAAAGAAAAAAGACAACAGACCCTGTTGGCAGTTGAAAAGAGCTTACCAAACACGGCAACTCTAAGCCTGGAAGAAAAGATGTATAAATTTCTAAAAGATCTCAGTGACATGAAAGTGTCAAATCAAAACATGAAAAGCCATTTAACAAGAGTAAACTACTTCAAAGTAAGTGAAGTTATTTCAAAAATTCAAGCAGGGTCTTTGTCTCGTTCGTGGTTTCAAAGTCTCTATATTATTTAAGCAAACAAGTTCTCTTTCATTTCTTAATTCAATGAAAATTTTCAAATTATTGTTTTTCTCTGTGGAAGTTCTCTCTTGAATATCTCAGTTGTAGGGTCCCCCAAATCAACTTCTACATTAAGCCAAATATTGCCATTCAATTCAGAGGCAGCACCATCCATAGAGGTCTAGACTTGGAATTAGTAGAATTGTGTTTGAATTACAGTTGGAAAGGTTCATGTCTCAATTTCATCATCTGTAAAATGGCACAGCCAGACCTGTACTCGACTTACCTAATAAGTTTTGTTGTGAGATTTAAAGTGGATAACAAATATAAAGTTCTATATGAATAGTGGCTGCTATTAAAAGACTTATGGATCAGTTTACTGGCAACAACCTGGTCAGATTTTCCCCCTGGTTTCTCTATGTGTGGCTAGCATGGATTATAAGCTCCTTGAAACCAGAACCTCATTTTATATTTTATATTGAACTTTTGTCATGAGACAGCAATGCTTTATATTCTTTTTCACTAAGGGTAGATTCAATGACTATTTTTTGTTATTTGTCCAATGAATGAAGTCAGTTGCACTCCCAAATAGGATGGACCCATGGATAAAACTCTGACCCTGGAGTAAGGGAAACCTGAGTTCTAATTCACCCTTAGACAATTTCTAGCTGTGTGATCCCTGGCACTAACTAACCTCAGTTCCACCTCAATGGTAAAAGGGAAATATTTTTCAAATATACTTTTCCAAGGTTTCTGTGAAAATCAAATGAGAACATTTTTATTTGAATTCTGATTTTATTTTTCCAATTACATGTTATGAAAGTTTTTCAACATTCACCCACATACATATTTATAAGTTACACAATTTTCTTTTATCCTCCCTTCCCACCCCCACCCCTTAACAGCAAACATTAAAGTGAATATTGTACATGTAATTTGTATTTAACAACTTTAAAACATTGGTCATTTTCTGTATGAGGAATTAGGTCTGAGGGAAAAAGAAAGAAAGCCATGGAATAGGAAGGAAAAATATGAGAGAAATTTTTAAATGGTGCACACAGTGTTCATTCAGATTCTGTAGTTGTGTTTTGTTCTCTTTTGCTTTTGTTGCCTGAATGTGGATGGTATTGTCCATAACAAGTCTCACATTGTTGTCTTAGCTCTTAACTGATGAGTGGAGCTCTGTCCATCAAAGTTGATCAATTCACAACACTGTTAATTTGTAAAATGTTCTCTTGGTTCTGCTCCTTTCACTCAACATAAGTTCCTATAATTCTTTCCATGCTTCTCTAGAGTTTGGCCATTCATGGTTTTTTATAGAACAATACTACTCCATAACATTCATTTACCATAACTTGCTCAGCCATTACCCCATTGATCGGTATCGCCTCAATGTTCCATTTGTTGCTTCTACAAAAAGAATATGTGGTACTTTTCCCATTTTTTATGGATTCTTCTGGATATAGGCCTAGTATTGGTATTGCTGAATTAAAGGTATGACCTTTTTTATTGGTTTTTTTAAATTAAGATATCTTAACAAAATGGCATACCTCTCAAGATGGGAGAGAGGGGCAAGAAATTCCAGAAATGGAAATTCTTTTATACAGTTTGAAAGGTTTTGTTCCTTCGCCCTCATGCCAACCATAGGCTGGGGTCACAAAACTAGTTGATACATTGGTTCCTATACATCCCGCTCCCCATCATCATACTAATGAGCAAGAACTGTTAGATCTCCTTCAGCATGAATAAAGGAGAAGGTCAAGACTAAGACTAGATGGGGCTGTTTTTGAGCAAATTCAGGCTAAATGTTTTATCTTAACTCATTACTTGCCACTAGGCAATAATATAGGCAGACCCTAGTCTTTGTAATGTAAACTGACAATCCTCCCTTTACTTTTTTTGTGGAACCCAAACACTCATATTTTCATGTCTAATTAGTAATTTTTCTACTATAGTTAAGAAAATAATCAGGATATAAAGTGGGGTTGCATAGCCCCAACTCCCATCTTATACCCAAATACTAGACCTTTAATTCTAGATAACAACTTCCTAACCAACCCTTTTGACAAATGAGTGTAAGCAATATTCCTACAAATCCAACAATGTCCCTTTAGTGCTGGTAGACCTTCCAGGAATATAGCTTTCCTGTTTCCAACAAATGGATAGTCCTTTCCATCCTTACATCCAAGGGGCCCTCCTAAATATGCCATATAATCATCATGATAATATATACTTTTCCAAAGTTGCTGTACCTTCCATCCACTGGTTGGTTTTTATATGAATGTCTTTAGATAGATCTTCTTGGCTCCAAAAATTGATCAAAATAAATCCTTGATTTTGTGCCATTAGACCAAGCCCAAGAATAACTAATATCTAGTGATGTTTCTTAAATTATTTTTTCTTGCAAATGGGCATTTCTGCATTTCCTTGCAAGTCCATACTAACTCATGATCAAAGTTTCCCTTAACAAGTCCCCCAGTTTACTCATCTTTACAAGGCATTCAGGCACCATCATTACATTTCAAATGAGTCTCAGTCCACATGTCTCTTTAATTGTACAGTCCAGAACATTTGTATCCTGCTTCTGGACATGTACACAGATATTTGCTAAACCCCAGGAAAATATACTGGCCAGACTGGTATAAACAATAGTCACACTGAACTGACTCATTCATATGCCACTGGTGGTTCTCTCCTCTGGATCAGAATCCTGAGCCACAGTGCACCTCTGACCAGCAACTGAGAATCTAGACTGGATCCAAGGGGAACTGGCACCCAAGGCCAATTCTCAAACTGCTGTGTGCTACTGTGAGTCCAACAGTAAGCCACACCAAAAGAGTGGGCATTGACTTCTGTTGGCTAGATTCTCCTCCCACCATTTCTTATACCCCATTCCGGATGGAGTCTTGAGGAGTCAGACATGACTGATTGCTTATTGATGCTGTTGTTGTTCATCCTTCATTCCTTTGAAGAAGACCAATAACATCAGAAGGGTGATGTCTTGACTTGCTGGTGCATTGGATTTAAGTGAGGCAGAGCTATGCAAAGTCATTAACTCCAGAGTCATCACAGATCAGGGGGCAAGACATAGGTCAGGACTGGAGGTGGCACCAGATGCAGTAGGAGACCTTGATCTTTTTAAACTTTGTCTGAGATAACATCAATTCCATAGTTAAATGTTAGAACAAGACCAACAAAAACAATAAATGTAAAAATATGCCTTGTGGACCTTTTTTATGGTAATATAGGACAGGAAATAAAGTAGATATCTGACAATTGGAGAATGGTTCAATAGATTACAAAGAAACAACAAATATGAAGATTTTATATCCACATGGTAAGACTTAACTGAACTGTTACAATATAAAGGAAACGTATTTAGGAAAATAGTGTACATGATGACTTAGAACAACATAAACAAAGAACAATAAAATTGAATGTTGTGTAATTACAATGACCTAGTTGAACCTCAAACAAAAATTGAGAAAATGTCCTTCCTTTCCTTCTTTGCAAGGGGTGGAGGACTATGGGGGTACAATTTTGCAGACCTGGTTTATTTGTTTTGTGGAACTGCTTTTCTTTTTCTTTTTTTTTAATAGTTTCTACTAGGAAATGTTATATAAGGGTAGGAAAAGATAATAAATTAAAAATTAATTTTCAAAGTTTTTGTTTTTTCTTTTATTTTTGCAAGGCAATGGGGTTAAGTGGATTTCCCAAGGCCATACAGCTAGGTAATTATTAAATGTTTGAGGCCAGATTTGAATTCAGGTACTATTCACCACAGGGCTGGTGCTCTATCCACTGTGCCACCTAGCTGCCCTTTTTATTTTTTTTCTTTTATAATTTAAAATTTTTTAAGACATCTTTCTTAGACTCAAAAGAATAATGATGAAGTAGCCAAGGTCTGCAATATACAAGTATTCCTAGACATACTTTAATATCATAAAAGTGTATTTGACCATTTTTATTTTTGGTCTGCTTCCAGTGAGATCTGAGTTTAAATCCTGCCTTAGACACTTAGCTAGCTTTGTAACCTTGGGCATGGTTCTTAATTGTTTCTCTGTTATAGTTTATTAGTCTATAAAATGGAGGTAATAATATTACTTACCTAACAGGATTGTTGGGAAGATCAAATGAGATAACACAGTAAAACTCTTTGCAAACCTTAAATGCCAAATATAATGTTAGCTACTATTGCTGCCACTTTCAGCTGTCAACCAGATGGCAAATTCTTGAGATATTATTGCCCAACTCTTCCTAGGATCTCATCTTACCAGGCACATTCATGTGATCCTACTTTTCCCTTCTCACCAATCCAAAATCAGTAGTAATAAGCAATTCTCTTTGTATCTTTATGCTATTTAACTTTAAAAATATTACTCTATCAGCTTGGATAGGTAATAATTGATTATATTGTTTCATTGTATTAATTTATCCAATTCCATTTAAATATAACTTGAAAAAGGACAGTAATTGGACAGCTAGGTGGTCCAGTAGATAGAGCACTGACCCTGAAGTCAGGAGGACCTGAGTTCAAATCCAACCTTAGACACTTAATAATTACCTAGCTGTGTGGCCTTGGGCAAATCACTTAACCGCCATTGCCTTGCAAAAACCTTAAAAAAAAGTACAAAGTGAGTCACTATTCACCTTTTTTTTAACCAAGTGCTCAATAGTCTCTGTGTCTATATGTCAAATTACTATTCTTTTAGAAGTCTGTTAGTTTAAATGGGAAAGAAAATGACCAGTAGAAGTTCTTGTAGAATAGACTCTGGGAGATAGATTTTTAAAGACAAGACAGCCATGCTCTAAGGTAGAAACCTTTTTTTCTTGGCATTTCTTGTACTATTCCTAGCTTCTCCTCACAAAGGCTTAATTTGACAAATGTTTAGATAGCAAAGAATCCACATTTCTCTCATGGAACATGGAACATTCTACTTTAAAGAAAAAAATTACTGTACTTAGCATGTAAGAAATGTATAAGATTAAGACTTGTTATTATTATCCACAGAGTACAGCTTATTGAAAGAGAAAAGGCAGAACAAAAAGCAGCTGGTTTGGAAAAAAAGCTGGCAGATACCACACACATATTAGCTTCTTTTATGAATCTTGATATGGAAGGGCAACATGATTCCCCAGACGTTTTAGTGAAGAAGGTAAGAATATTCTACTCAAGATGAATTTATGGATTGGTAATAATCTCATTCCATATTTTTACTCCTGTCATATTTCTAATGAACTGGTTTGGTCGAAAACTGAGCAATTGACAAGTGACAATAAGTTATCTTTTCCAATTGAAGAACAAGTAGCTGACATGTTCCTTACCATAATTTGGAACCTTAGAATTTCTTCTGTGGCACCACAGGAATTAATCTGATCTTTTGGGAGATGGTAGTTAAAAAAATTTTCCTAGGTATTCTCCCATCTCTCAGGCACCTTGGGAAATAGTAAACTAGTGGTATAGGGCATAATTCAAGGAGGGAGTGGGCTAGTGGAAGAATCTCTGAGATTCAGAATATTTGAATTATAGCCTGTGTTTAACTAGTAATATTAACTGCCTTAGTAAAATCAGTTAATTTCCATTATACTTTTATCTAGAAAATTAGAATTAAAAATACACTTTCTTCATATAGATTTTGCTATAAACATTAGGTGAAAAATCACATTTATACTTCAAACATTTTATTATTCTCTTCACTATTACTATTATAATTATTATTATCATCACTATTATGAAGTAGCTTAGAGAACTAATTTAACAATAAAAATAGAGAAGCCGAGTGACATAGTGAATAGAGTTTAGGTCTAAAGACAGCAAGATTCATTTCCCAGAGTTCATATCCAGCTTTAGACCCTAAATGGTTGTGTGACCTTGAGCAAGTAATTTAACTCTATTTGTCTCTGTTTCCTCATCTGTAAAATGAGCTAAAGAAGGAAACAACAAATTACTAGAGTATCTTTGCCAAAAAATAACCCCAAAGCCCAAACGGGTTTACAAAGAGTCAGACATAATTGAAAACTTAAGTAACAAGAGTTAGTTTTTCCTTACATGAAGACTAAATCGACTCCTTTGAAATTTTCATCCATAAGTGTCCCTGTCATAGCCCTCTCACTCTTTTCTAGACTGTTCTCTTTAATTAGGGGCAGTTAGTCGGAGAAATGGATAGAGTACTAGGCCTGAATCAGGAAAACCTGTGTTCAAATGTCACCTCAGATACTTCCTGTGTGACTCTAGACAAATAACTTCACTTCTGCCTCAGGAACAAATGAGATAATGATTGTAAAATAGGACAGTGTCTGGCACATAATGAGAATATATAAATCTTAGTTATTATATTATTATCATCATCATTATTATTATTATTAGTTTATACTCCTAATCCTCATACAGCAGGATCTTATCTTCCTTCATTGTTCTGGTTGATGTCTTCTATATATTCTACAGTTTATTCATCACATCATGTGACCCTCAAGAATTGAGCACAATGTTCCAAATCTGACTTGATAGACTGGAGCCTATCACCTGCTTCACAATTCCTTGTTTGCAATGTGTCGCAGTTCACTCATACCCACCAATGCTTATCAATATAACTCAGGGTAACATGGCAGGACTTTAAATTCTTCCTTATTATATTCCATCTGATGAGATTCAATCTAATATTTTAGCTTACAAAAATCTTTATGCCTCCAGACTCTTATCCAGTATGATAGTATTTTTCTACCAGCTTTATATAAGTCATTTGATTTAAAAAAATGTTACCAACAGGAAAGCAATTGGAGATCTTTGGGTTGCTTTTCTAAAGATATTTGTGTAACCCTTTCAAAAAGATTAAACAATTAATTTGGGACATAGTTTACTCTGCTAGTTTGAGGTCTCCTAATGAATACTAATAGTGACAAGAACAATAAAATAGTTTCCATTTATATACTACTTTGAAAACATTGAACTTTTCAAAATGGTTTTACATTTATTATGTCATTTTATCATTAGAACAATGTGAGGAAGGTAGTACAAGTATTCTTATTCTCATTTTACAGATAAGGAACAGTGTGATAACAAAAATAAAAATCAAGGCAGGTAAGACAGGTCCTGAACTCAAGACCCTTGGCTCCCCAAACCACTGCTTTTTGCTACTTACTTGCTCTGGGCTTTTAATTCATCCACTCTAAAATCTAGTGATTAGATGATATCTAAGGTCATTTCCAGCTCTGAAAATGAAGACTCTGTTGTACTTGTTCTCTCAAATGAGAGTCTGTGACCATATTTATATTCTTCTTTGATCTTAGTGCAATAGAATGATTGAAATCACTCAATTTGTAAGACATAAATTTCATGTTATTGTCATCTTTAGGACAATGAGGAAGCTATCCTGGCCAAGAAGTTGGAAAGAGAAGGCATTTTTCTCTCAGAGATACTAAAGGTTTGGGATAGATGTCAACATGATTTGCTTCACAAGGAAAAGCAAATGTCTACAATAGCACAAAGCCCAGTCACCCTCAACTGGAAAACTCAAACTACCCAGACACAGCACCAGAGTTTCATTAGTCAACTTGCCACTCTTCTAAGCAACACCTTTATTACTGTACCAGCTACAGAGGAAGCTGTGAGAGAAAGGATACAAGAACTCAGTATGAATGAACAGTCTTGGAAATATGTGAGTATGTTGCCAGAGAAGTTGTCATTTTAAAATATTCTATTCATAAAGTCTAAATTGATTCCTAATTTAGGAAATACTTGAGCCTCATTTTAAATTATGTCTATTTCTGTTGTTGAGCTTTCAAAACAGTAGGGCAAACAAAGGGGCAAACATCTATGAAGTCAATTTAACATTAGTCATATCAGGATAGTTCTAATTGTTAAAACCCAGTAATTCTGTTTATATCACTTCTGAGGACATCTCCACAAGTCACTTGGAAGCATTTCTAGTGAATGCTACTGTTTATTTTATTTTTATTTAATTAATTAATTAATTTATATTATTTTATCATTTATTATATTTATTATATTATATTATAATATTATATTATATTTATTATATTATAATATATTTATTATATTATATTATTTATAATTCTAGTGAATGATACTGTTTATAAAACCAAGTATATAAAAAAAATTTTAAAAAGTCAGACCAATTGTTCAGTTTCATCAGAAGAGCTGAAATTGTTATAGCAAAAAGCTATTTCTTCTCCTTCTTCACCTCCAGTTCATAGAAATATTGTTGTTTATTTTGAATTGAATGTGTGTTGCACAGTTCTTCCATAAAAAATCTTGTTTTTGCCCAGTATTCTAGTTCCTTTCACAGGGGAGTATTCTCTGGTGACCTGAAAATTTAGTAAATGGTTTCATTATTAGGTTGAAATTGACGTATTATGTTTTCACATATCAGCCTTCTTTTTCTCCTATTCATTTCAATCAATGATCTGTATATACCTCAGATTTCCTTGCAGGAAAGTCTTGCCAGCATAGTGAAATCCATATTTCAATTATAATAATTGGATTTGCAAGTGTGACTTTTAAAGGCAAACATGGGATACACTTTTATATCTCACTTTTGTAATTTACTTGCAGCAAGCGATTCAATTGCGAACTTGGCAGGTTGAGCAACTTCATCAACTTTATCAAGAGGTTCTATGTCACTCATCCCAAAGTGAAGAAAAGTTTCTGGAGCAAAAGAAATCCCTAAAGTGCTCGGAAGGGAAATCTGCCACTGATGATTTATTTCAAGGAAATTGAAATTTAGACAAAAAGAAAGTAAGGGTTCTTGAAATATATGGCAGGGGGAAATTAGTATTTAAAATATATCGATGGCTTGAATTTTAACCAATGTTCATAAAAATAAAATTATTAGCATTCTAAGGGACTGGGAGTAGGGAGAATGACAACAAACTGATTAATTCCTATATTCCTGATTTTGGGCAGATGTTAGCAGAAAGCCCATATTCCACCTTCCTCATTATAAACACATTTGATTTTTAGATGTAATTTTGATTTTTGTAATTTGATGTTTATGAAATTTTAAAATAAGATTTATAAATATAGATTGTCTAATGGTGGAATTTCAGTCCATAATAACAACTATATGAGAGTATATAGTAAAGAGCATTACTGAGTAGAGAACATTACTGGAGAAATGATGGATTGGCCAATGAGAGCCCATCACTGGAAGGATGCACATTATATTCTGACAGATGCAGTTTCCTTCATGGTTGTTTGCTGAGCCTGGACAAGCTCTGAAGAAGAGAGCAGGGGCCTCTATGAGAAGCAGGTTCTCCCAGCTTCCCTCTGAGAGATTGCAGCAGGTAAGGCACATTGCACAGGCTCCCTAAGGCTCTCATTGGTCAGTTCTCCCTGAGCTCACAGGCTAAAGGGGACACGGCATGCAAATAACTACAAGAGAGTCATTTTCAATGAAGTCACACATGGTTACATGTCATCCACTTTACAGCATAACTGTTCATGCCATTGGTGAGAGACAGCATGATGCAGGACTTAGGAGGAGCCCTGAATTTGGATTTTGGTTCCATCCTTGGGTTGTTGGGTGACCTTGAGTAAAAAACTCTCAATGCTAAAGATGATTAAGACATCTGACATTTTAGGAGACCTTAAAACACTATATAAATGTCAGATGTCTTACTCAGCTTAAGGAGTGCACAGAGTGTTATGACAGCCTTGGGATGATTTTCTTTATGGAGTGTGAGTATGCCCACTGCCAACCCTCCAGCACCATCTGGTGGTCTGGATTCCCCTAGGGTCTATTTGAGGGAATTGGATACTCTCACCATTTAGGAGTCAGAGTTCCAAGGGTTGGTAGAATACCATTGTGTTGAACTTTAAAAAGAATCTTCAAACTCATGTTCAACCTGTTCCTTTATTGCCTCCTTTTCAGAGTATAGCCTGGTCTAATAGAGAGAATCTGAATCCTGCTGGTGACCAGGTAATGATGGGGAGGTAGGCAGGATATGATTCTCCCAGAAATATATTTATGTCTCTCTTGAGGCAAAAGGAAAAGAGTTGCTTAGGCTAACAAGCACTGCTTGAGAAGAAAGTCCCAGACCCCAAGATAAAATAGAGGAGAAGGAAATATCTGGGTATCATAATTCCCACAATCCAGTTTTTTAGCAAGAAAAGGTGATTTCCTGGCTTTGTGATTGTCTTAATATGAGAAATGTGCCAAATGCATGGAAGCAGTGGAATCTATCCCAGAATATAGGGAAACAAATACTTGAATTTTGACCCCTGATATTATTTGGTGTAAGTGGTCATTGTAGGTCTGTTGCTTAGAATCCACTTACAAGAGTTAAACTTGTAGTATTACCTTCACTATGGAGATAATTCTGGGTCTCTAGGGGTGAAATAAAAATATTAGAATATTTCCCTCTCCATGGTTTCAAGTTAATTTCCTCCCTCAGGGAGTCTAAGCCACATTGTGTAGACAGTATACAGTCTATACCTGTAATTTCCCCTTGCTTCTAGAAGTGTGACACCTCTTCCTTAAGTAAAGGAGGAAGAGATGCAAGGTGAAGCTGTTCTCCATTGAGAAAAAAGGAGGGAGGTTATTGGGTGGGATGATTATATCCTATATCCTATCTAGGGAGAGTCCTATGTCTTATTTAGAGAATGGGGTAATAGTAATGGTGGGAGGAGAATCTAGCCAACAGAAGTCAATGCCCACTCTTTTGGTTTGGCTAACTGTTGGACTTGCATAAATCTGGATAATAATAAGCCTAGAGAAAAGGTGGAACTCATTAGAGGAGGAGAAAAATTGTAGAGCTTGTTTCTGGACTACTGTGAGTCCTTTTTTTGTTTTCTGAGAGGTTGTACAAAGATTATCCTGTGTCTGAAGTATAAATGTCTTATCTTAAGTGCTTTTATTCATATCTGTGGAGAACTAGATGTTTGTTATATTCACATATCATGCTGAGATTTCCTTGGAACCAATGTGAGGAAGACAAGCAACCTGAGTCTATGAGAAAATGATTTTTGATTTTCCCTAGATTGGATCTAGTCTATTTAGGCCCAGTTGAAGCCTGGGCCTCAGATTCATGAGTCTGGGCCTAGTCTGACTCTTTGTCTTTGTCTCTGTCTTACTGACAACTTCACTAACAACAGAAGTAAGAAAAGCTTTGCTTCCTTTGTCAGATGAAGTAATTGGAATTAACACTTCATCCCAATCAAGCTAAAGGATGGTTTCATGTCAATGATACCAATATTTAGATAAGTTTTGATAAATGGACCCAAAATCATCGACAACAAGAAGTTATGGCTTAGATAGAACCATGACCTTCCTATTAAAAAGCACTTAATATACATGTTTGATCTGATCTGCACAATACCCCTGTGGGCTAGGGTGTACAAGGATTCTGATTTCCATTTCAGTGTTGAGGAAACTGAGTCTAAGGTAGAAATCTGGGACTCAAACTCCAGGTCATTTTCTTCCTTCTCTAGTACTTTACATAGTTTCCTTGTATTTCTTAATGAATTTAACTTAGATTGACTAATCAACTATGGCTCCAGTATGGGTAACCCCAGAATCAATTATTTTAAGACTAGCTCCTTTGTTTATGTAGGGAGAAATTCAAAGGGAAACAAAGTGAAAACTTTGCAGACAGAAGAGTTGGACAAGAAGTCCCAGAAGCTAGAGAAAGAAAAAAGACAACAGATTCTGTTGCCAGTTGAAAAGAGCTTGCCGAACACAGCAACTCTAAGACTGGAAGAAAAGATGCAGAAATTTCAGAAAGATCTCAGTGACATGAAACTGTCAAATCAAAACATGAAAACGCAACTAGAGAGAAAAGTACCTCAAAGTAAGTGAAGTTATTTCAAAAACTCAAGCAGGGTCTTTGTCTCATGATTTCAAAGTCTTTCTATTTCATTTAAACAAACAGGTTCCCTTTCAACTCTTAAATTGAGGGAAAATTTTTAAATTATTGTTTTTCTCTACTGAAGTTCTCTCCTGAATATCCCAGTTGTAGGGTCCCCCAAATCAACTTCTACATTAAGCCAATTATTGCCATTTAATTCAGAGGCAGCACCATCCATAAAGGGCTAGACTTGGAGTTAGCAGAGTTGTGTTTGAATTACCATGGGAAAGGCTCCTGTCTTAATTCCCTCTTCTGTAAAATGGGGCAGCCAGTCCTGTACTCTACTTATCTAATAGGTTTTGTTGTGAGATTTAAAGTGGATCACAAATATAAACTTCTGTATGAATAGTGGCTGCTATTAAACACTTATGGATCAGTTTACTGGCAACAACCGGGTCAGATTTCCCCCTGGTTTCTCTATGTGTGGCTTCCACAGATTATAAGCTCCTTGAAACCGGGACCTCATTTTATACTTTCTATTGAACTTTTGTCATGAGACAGCAATGCTCTATATTCTTTTTCACTGAGGGTAGACTCAATGACTATTTTTTGTTGTTTGTCCAATAAATGATGTCAGTTGCACTCCCAACTAGGATGGACCAATGGATAAAACTCTGACCCTGGAGTAAGGGAAACCTGAGTTCTAATTCACCCTTAGACAATTTCTAGCTGTGTGATCCCTGGTACTAACTAACCTCTGTTCCACCTCAATGGTAAAAGGGAAATATTATTCAAATATACTTTCCAAGGGGACTGTGAAAATCAAATGAGTACATTTTTATTTTAATTCTTATTTTTCCAATAACATGTTATGAAAATTTTTCAACATTCATCCACATACATATTTATAAGTTACACAATTTTCTTTTATCCTCCCTTCCCACCCCCACCTCTCAGCAGCAAAGATTCAAGTGAACATTGTACACGTAACTTGTATTTAACAATTTTAAAACATTTGTCATTTTCTGTATGAGGAATTAGGACTGAGAGAAAAGAAAGAAAACCATGGAACAGGAAGGAAAAATATAAGAGAAATTTTTAAATGGTGCACACAGTGTTCATTCAGATTGTGTAGTTTTGTTTTGTTCTGTTTTTCTTTTGTTGTCTGAATGTGGACAGTATTGTCCATAACAAGTCTCTCATGGTTGTCTTAGCTCTGAACTGATGACTGGAGCTCTGCCCATCCAAGTTGATCAATTCACAATGTTGTTAATTTGTAAAATGTTCTCTTGGTTCTGCTCCTTTCACTCAGCATCAGTCCCTATATTTCTTTCCATGCATCTCTAGAGTTTGGCCATTCATGGTTTCTTATAGAACAATAGTACTACATTCATTTACCATAACTTGCTCAGCCATTACCCCATTGATGGGCATCCCCTCAATGTTTAATTCTTTGATTCTACACAAAGAGCTATGAATATTTGTAATATGTGGGACTTTTCTCATTTTTTATGATTTCTTATGGCTATAGGCCTAGTTTTGAATTTTGTGGATTTAGCCCAAAATCATAATCTTTGGAGTCTATTGAAATGATGAGAATTGTATTTCAACGAATGTTCTGAGGTAAAGTGAGGAGACCATGTTTTTTCTTCTGAACGGTTTTGACCTTTCAAACCCTTATTTGTATCAAATATTTTTTTTTCCTGTACCCTGATGGGGTGGAGGCTATGTTTTTGAGTGGAGAAGGGAACAGTAGAAGGACTGTCTCCAGTGAGTAGATGAAATTGGGTAGGGTCTACTGAGGTTGAGTGACATGAATGTGGCCCCACACCACTTTGACACTTGGGAAAGTCCAACTACCCAAAGGGCTAGGATAAAACTACATGGAAGTTTTGTTAGAGGGAGGACTTACTAATCGGATTATGGAATGGCCTACTTATTCAGGGGAGTCTCTGAGGCCATCTTGCTGTGTGTTCAAAAAGTCCCCTTTTGTTTCTGAAAACTTGGCTCATTGATTTACTTGAACTGAAGGTGTTGACTTTGTAAGATTTGTCCTTTGTCATCTTATTTCTTATTGCCTCTTAGTCATATTTCAGTTCTTTAATTACGCCAAGTAAACCCCACCTGGTCTTGTTGTCCACCTGCTGGGGAAGTCCTCCTTTCTCTGTAGGCTATAAAAGAAATAGAATGGAGGCTAAATGAGAAGTCCCAAATCAATGCAAGAGGGGAAAAAAGGAACTAAAAATTCCCTGAAATTCCTGTGACTTTCCTAGCAGCCCAGATGGCTAGTCACTTCCCACCCATGTCACACTTTATTTGTTTGTTTCACTGGCAGTGAGGGATCAGGAGGAAGAAGAGTAATGGCCAGCTCCCTTAGGCAGATTTTCTTACCTTTCTGGAAAAGGTCTTTCATTCTTTGGATAAACGGGAATATTACTTGCCTGCTTGTGAGACTTTCTCTGCCCCAAAAGGTTGCTTCTGTTTGAGACTTGATAGGTATGTCTAGGGCAGAATACCCCACTCATGCTTCCATATTACCTACTATTAAACTAATTGTCTTTATATGGTCTATTTGGGTTGAATTTATTGTAGAACTGCTGAAAGATTTCCTGACCTGTGAACAGAGGAGGTGTAGCCACTGTGAATTGTGATGCCACTGTCAAGGTGGATCATGCTATTCGGTCCAATGACATCTAGGCTAGTGACTTTCTTGTAGTGATTGTCCCCTATTTAGATCTGCAGCACTGTCATGCAGTTCTAGGTCAGCATGCATATCTTGTCTGAGCACATGGCCTTCACATTCCCCAAAGTATCCCAGATAGCCAGGTGACTCATGAGGTTGTTGTCTTTTTTTTGCAAGGCAAATGGACTTAAATGGCTTGCCCAAGGCCACACAGCTAGGTAATTATTAAGTGTCTGAGACCAGATTTTAACCCAGGTACTCCTGACTCCAGGGCCAGTGCTTTATCCACTGGGCCACCTAGAAGCCCCTAGGTTATTGTCTTTCATCATTTTCAGATTGTTGAAAAGAATAATGAGAATTGACAGAAACTTCTCCAAATCAGAGTATTTATAATTTGAAATGTATCCTCTCCTCTTCCATATATCAATATCTCCCTGAATTAAAAAAAAATTAAAACCCAAGATGAATTTTGTGGTTTTGCTACAACATCAAAATCGTTGGAGCATATTGAAATGATGACTAAATTGTATTTCAACAAATGTTCTGAGGCAAAGTGAGGAGACCATGTTCTGTCTTCTGGATGACTAGTTTCTACCTTTCAAACCCTTGTGTCCATTAAATCTTACTTTCTTTTTCCTTTACCCTGATGGGGTGGAGGTTGTGGTTTTGAGTGGAGAAGGGAACAGTAGAAGTACTCTCTCCATTGAGCAGATGAAATTGGGTAGGGCCTAGTGATGTTGAGTGACACAAATGTGGCCCAAAAGCACTATGGCATTGAGAGAATACAGAGAAAGTCTTCAATTGCCCAAAGGGCTAGGATAAAACTGCATGGAAGATTTGTTAGAGGGAGGACCTTACTAATTGGTATATAGGATGGCCTACTTTTTTAGGATAGTCTCTGTGGCCATCTTGCTTTGCATTCAAAAAGTCCCATTTTGATTCTTGGAAACTGTGCTCTTGGAATTCCATGTTGAACTGAAGGTGTTGACTTTGTAAAATTTCTCCTCTGGTATGTTATACCTTATTGCCTCTTAGTCATATTTCAGTTCTTTGACGAAGTCCAGTAAATGACATTTGGTCTTGTTGCCCACGTGCCGGGAAAGCCCTCCTTTTTCTGGAGGCTGAAAAAGAATAGCATGGAGGCTAAATGAGAAGTCCCACATCCATGCAAGAGGGGGAGAAAAGGAAATGCCCCTGGAATTCCTGTGACTTTCCTATCAGCCCATCTGGTGAGTCACTTCCTGCCTAAGTGACATTTTATTTATTTGTTTCAAGGGCAGTGAGGGATGAAGAGGAAGAAGAGTAATGGCGTGCTCCCCTAGACATATTTTCTTGCCTTTCTGGAAAAGGTCTCTTTCTTTGGATAAAGGGGAATATTTCTTGTCTGCTGGTGTGACTTTCTCTGCTCCAAAAGGTTGCTTCTATTTGAGACTAGATAGGTATGTCTAGGGCACAATACCCCACTCATGCTTCCATATTACCTAATTTGAAACTATTTGTCTTCATATGGTATGTTTATGTTCAATTTGTTGTAGTGCTGCTGGAAGAATTCCTGACTTGTGAACAGAGACCCTGTGTTTGAATTCTGACTCTGTCACTTTCTAGAAATGTGATCTCACGCAAGTCACTTAAGCTTTCAGACTTTGCCCAGGAATTTCAAAATTCCCTTGACCTATAGGGTTAAAACCTAGAGTCAGGGGAGAGCATTGGAGGTGTAGCCACTGTGGATGGTGATGCCACTGTTCAGGAGGATCATGTTATTTGGTGCAACGACATCTGGGCTAGTGACTTTCTTGTAGGGATTGTTCCCTATTTAGATCTGCAGCGGTGTTGTGCAGTCCAAGGTCAGTGTTCCTTTCTAGTCTGAGCACATAGCCTTCACTTTCTCCATAGTTTCCCAGATAGCCAGGTGACTCATGAGATTATTATACTTCATCATTTTCTGATTGTAGAAAAGAATAGAGTGAATTGGCAGGAACTTCTCCACATCAGAGTATTTCCAATTTAAACTGTATCCTCTCCTCTTCCATATATCAATCTCTTTCTCTGAATTAAAAAAAATTAAAAACCCACAATGAATTTTGTGGGATTGGTCCAAAATAAAAATCTTTGGAGCATATTGAAATGATGAAAATTGTATTTCAACAAATGTTCTGAGGTAAAGTGAGGAGACCATGCTCTCTCTTCTGAATGGTTTTGACCTTTCAAAACCTTGTTTCTATCAAATCTTTCTTTTTCCTGTACTCTGATGGGGTGGAGGGTATGTTTTTGAGTGGAGAAGGGAAAAGTAGAAGGATACTCTCCATTGAGTAGATGAAATTGGTTAGGGCCTAGTGAGGCTGAGTGACATGAATGTGTCCCCACAACACTTTGACATTGAGAGAATATTGGGAAAGTCTTCAACTGCCCAAAGGGCTAGGAAAAAACTTCATGGAAGTTTTGTTAGAGGGAGGACTTACTAATCGGACTATGTAATGGCCTACTAATTGAGGGGAGTCTCTGAGGCCATCTTTCTGTGCGTTCAAAAAGGTCCCCTTTTGATTCTGAAAACTTTGCTCATTGATTTACTTGTTGAGCTGAAAATGTTGACTTTGTAAGACCTGCCCTTTGTCATCTTATTTCTTATTGCCTCTTAGTCATATTTCAGTTCTTTAATTAAGCCCAGTAAACCCCACCTGGTCTTGTTGCCCACCTGCTGGGGAAGCCCTCCTTCTTTCTCTGTAGGCTAAAAAAGAAATAGCATGGAGGCTAAATGAGAAGTCCCAAATCAATGCAAGAGGGGAAAAAAGGAACTCAAAATTCCGTGAAATTCCTGTGACTTTCCTAGCAGCCCAGCTGGCTAGTCACTTCCCACCTATGTGACATTTAATTTGTTTGTTTCAAGGGCAATGAGGGATCAGGAGGAAGAAGAGTAATGGCCAGCTCCCTTAGGCAGATTTTCTTACCTTTCTGTAAAAGGTCTTTAATTCTTTTGATAAATGGGAATATTTCTTGTCTGCTTGTGAGACTTTCTCTGCCCCAAAAGGTTGCTTCTGTTTGAGACCTGATTGGTATGTCTAGGGAAGACTACCCCACTCATGCTTTTATATTACCTACTTTTAAACTAATAGTCTTTATATGATCTGTTTGGGTTGAATTTATTGTAGAGCTGCTGAAAGATTTCCTGACTTGTGAACAGAGGAGGTGTAGCCCCTGTGGGTGCTGATGCCACTGTCAAGGAGGATCATGCTATTCGGTGCAATGACATCTAGGCTAGTGACTGTCCCCTATTTAGATCTGCAGCACTGTCATGCAGTTCAAGGTCAGTGTGCCTATCTTGTCTGAGCACATGGCCTTCACATTCCCCAAAGTTTCCCAGATATCCAGGTGATTCAGGAGGTTGTTGTCTTTTTTTAATTTTTTTTGCAAGACAAATGGGGTTAAGTGGCTTGCACAAGGCCACACAACTAGATAATTATTAAGTGTCTGAAACCGGATTAGAACCCAGGGACTCCTGACTCCAGGGCCAGTGCTTATCCACTGTGCCACCTAGCTG
Organism: Macrotis lagotis; assembly: GCF_037893015.1. Taxonomy (NCBI): domain Eukaryota; kingdom Metazoa; phylum Chordata; class Mammalia; order Peramelemorphia; family Peramelidae; genus Macrotis; species Macrotis lagotis. Next base: position 290,465,444 of record NC_133659.1, read on the forward strand.
CCCACAATTATCTCTTTTTCAGAGCTCATTGTACCCCCTTTGGAAATGAAATATTCATTCCTAAACCAATAATTAGAAGAAGAATTAAAAAAAAAAACAAATCTTGTAAGTTTTAAAGTATCTTTTTCTTTTTTTCTTCCTGCCTCTCTATTTTCTTTTGTAATTTTCATGGAAGACTTTGGACCTGATGATTTAGATGACATGGTGTATATTTTCCTTTTGTTCCTTTTTTTTCCGAATAGGAGAATTAGTGAATTTTTAAAAAATTGTAACAAATAGCAGGATTCATTTTTGTGTTTTTGAATTCTGTATTTCAAGTTACATTTTTCTGTTTGCTGCCTTTTTTTGCTATTTGGCATGAAGTTGTATAAATATAATAATGTATATATTTCTCAATTCATGTTAACATTTATTAAGTATCAATTATATATCACATGCATATCAATTGTCTACCAGTTTTTCCTAGCATGCAAAAATAAAATAGTCTTCAAAAATGACTCAAGGTTATTAGGAAGGGTTACAACATCCAAATATGTCCATTCCAATGTCTTGCATTAAAGGAGTCATGGGAAAAAGATCCCGGATAATTCAGGGGAAGAAAACACATAAAAAGGTGTTTGTGGAAGGAAGGTTTCCTAGCTCTGATGCCCTTGAACTGAGAAAGTAGGATCTTTTAGAAGCCTTTAGCACTAGAGAATGTTCTCCTTGAATGTTTTAAGATTACTTGTGCAGTTAAATGTACAGTGGATAGAGCTCTGACCCTGGACCTAGGAAGACTTGAATTCAAATCAGACGTCAGAGACATAATAATTACTTAGCTGTGTGACCCTTGCAAGTCATTTAACCTCCACTGTCTTTCAAAAACCAAAACAAAAATTAGAGAAAGCTTTGAATTGGAATAACTAGAGAAAGTAGAGATCAGAAACAATAACAGTTAATAATTTATTACAAAAGCTCGAGTAAAAATGGCATGAATAGCATGATGCATTTGAAATTGAAGAAAAGGGAGAGGATGACAGGTCTTGTGCAGAAAGAACCATCATGACTTGACAACTTCTGGATATGTATCTGTCTTGGATAAGAGAGAAGTGTCAAAGTTATATACCTGCATGACTGAGACTTGACTTTAACAAAGATAGGAAACAGAAAAGGACTGATGACTTTGACTAGGGGAATGGAGGAAAAGTAATGATGAGTTCAGATTTGTTCTTTTTGAATTTCAAGGTCCAGGAGGAACATACATGCTTGAGGGTTCTGATCCCAATATGTGGTGTCCAAAATGAAGGACAATATGTAGGTGTGGTCAGACCAAGACAGAAGGCAGCCATCTCCATTTTGTTGTACTTTCTCTTTCAATAATCAATAATTAAAAAAACTGATTTAAGTAATTGCGATGATTAAAACAATTTTCCTTTTTTCAAAATAGGATTCAAAATTGAAAGGTATTGTAAGTCATTTTTTAAAATTTATTTTATATGACTTCTTTCACGAATGGATCAAATAACTATAAAAGGATTGACTGACAAATACAATGAATATATGCATGCCAGTGGTATTATGTGTATGGAAATAAATTAACATATATTATTAAAATGAAAGAGTACAACTAAGTTAATACATTAAGAACATTTTTATGAGCTTTTTATACTGTTTCTGAATTGCTTTCCAGTTTCCTACACTCCCCATTCCCTCCTCCCCAAACAACACAGCATAAAATAGAGATTTAGGGAAGGGTCATAAAGGGTGGGGTGAGGAGACATGAAGACATGAAGTGGCAAGGGCACCAGAAACCTGTCTTGACTTCTAGTTTAGAGAATGCAATTTGAGCCAAAGAGTGAACTGGTTACCTACCATGGCAAAGCCAACATCTGCTTTCTTCAAGACTGACCCACTGTTGGTACCATCCCCAGTAACAGCCACCACCTGCCATTGCACCCCCCCCCCCCACAGTGCTTTCAATGATGCCTGTAATACACATGTGCTAAGTGCAATAGTCACAAGTGTTCTTGCGCTTGTTCATGCACCAAGTCTTGTTTTGGAGTCTCCCCCCTTTCCCTCCTTTTTGGTCATCTTCTCCCTTTATTTCCCTTTCCTTTCCTATAGGTCTTGGGCTTTTTCTGTGGCCATATTCTAATCAGCATTGCCTTGGTATCTTTCAGTGCCGAAAAACCCTGGAGCATGACATTCTGTATTAATCTTCCCTAAGCTGTATTAAGCTGTATTGAGTTTCCCAAAGACTCAAGAGACTTTTTCTTGCTTATTTTTACCTTAATACGGGACTCTGAGACAGAGGTCTGACTTGCTGCTCCAGCTCACACCCCGTAGGTTGGTCAAGAATGAAGGAGATTCCCTCCACCTCCAAATCCCTTGACTGCAGAGCACTCAATCTAGTCCTGGCCAGAACCCAAGACTTTTAGTACACCTTAGAAATCCAAGACTTTTGATTCAGTATACTCTGGCTTTCAAAAGCAATTGTAGAATTGAGGTGATTGTCTTCTGCAATCTGTGGATTAATTCTGCAGAGGTTCATTTATCTTCTGCATTACTCTGACACTGAGCCTCAAGCACCTACCTCACCCTACTCATTTTGGATAACTTGGGTGAGCTCTTTACCCTCTCTACACAGGTATTCATCACTATGACTCAGAATGCCACACAAAGGCAATAATTCGGCTGTATTCATGTTGTCTCCTGTCACCATGTGAACAGTGATGCCAGCCCCTCGGCACTTGTGGATGGCTTCAGGGACTTATGGAAATATATAGGAGAAGGAGGAGAAGATAAAGAGAAGGAAGGTAGTGATCATACCAAATGAAATTATTTACTTCTATTCAGGGGCATCATGAGGAGAGACCCTTGTAAAAATGATCAGAGAAAGAAAGAAGGCTAATACTTGCCTTATGCTCTTAGACCTCATCCAGTATTCCCCTTCTTGCATGGAAGTTTTTTCTTCACCACCCCATCTAGCAGCACCAGCATACTAGGTGCAGAGAAACTTGGTATGCACCACTTAGGTATGCTCTCACAACATGATATCAGGGAAAGTGATGATAAGACTAGCACATGAATTGGATTTGAGTGAAGGAGGTATTGTGCAAAGTCATCAACCTCACATTCTCCTTCAGAGTGATCTGGGTCCAGTAGCTAGATATGAATCAGGATGATTGGAGATAACCTTGAATGAGAGGTCATCAGGGTTAAGTGACTTGACCAGGGTAATGAACCTGAAGCTGGATTTGAACTCCTCTCCTGATTTCAAAATTAGTGCTCTATCAACTGTGCCTCCTGTGGGAGGAGGCAGGGCTCAGGGGAAGGGATGCCACAGATCTCAAGATATGGGGCTTGAATAAGCTTGAATAAATTGCTACTAAAAAAGAAAAAGCAGCTTTAATGTTGGTACCCCATAATTTTAGGTGCTCTCACAGCAGGCAAGGTACCAGACCCATTCCTGATCTCTCTGGATATTTACCTCTCTGGATGATACTCTTAATTCTCAGAAGAAATAGAAATAGAAGCATCCCTATTTCATGGATGAAGAAACAGAGACACAGTGGTGACTGGCCTAGGATTATTGAGCATCAGAACCAGGTCTCTCCTGCCTGAGTCTTGAGTGTTTTCTCTACCACAATATCACTCCCTCATGGCTGCTAGAAGGCAAGGAATGAGGAATCAGGGTTTGGAGGGAATATAAAGGGGAAGTTCATTCACAATCAACTCCAAATGAAATGGAAACATTCTTCTGTCTTCTGAGAGGAGTCCCAAGTGCTACTGGATTTCTCTTGGTCATTAAAGGCTCCCCCTCTCCCCACCCTTTCTGGTCCAAGCCCAAGATTGATTCTGAAGGCCTGGTTCAGTTCCTACTCTGAAAACACTCTCCTTAACTCCCAAAGAACCAACAGAAATGGCTTATTACAGATGCAGGAAAATGGAGATTTGAGGGAGAGGGAAGAAAAGAGAAAGGGTAGAAGAGGAGATAGGGAACAACAGCCCAGATGTTATATAGGCAAGATGCTTCTCTCTGTAGACATCCTGGACTTGGCTACCACTTCTACCCAAAGCAGAGTCAAAATTCAAAACAGACTTTTACTCAGTGTAAGCAGTTGGTAAAGTAAGAGAGGCTCCACCTCAATCTTCTCCTATTTCACCAAGAGGGCAAAGGTTCTCTTTTGTCACTGCTTGTATCCCCAGAGCTTAACACCATATAGCAGGAGTTTAATAAATGTTTTTTGACTGATAAAAAATAAAAATGGACTTGAGGGATTATCTGAGTCACTGTACATTTCATAGTATTGTAGAACTGAACTTGGGCAGCTAGAACCTCAGGATCTTGGATGTATCTGAGAGCCAGAAAATGTGTCTGCTAGGTAGCTCCCTAGAGGGAGACTGAACCATAATTCTCCTCAGTTCAAGATAAATTTGCTGAGAGTAGAGATACAGGGAAAGGGGGGGGGGCAACAGTTTTTTTCAAGACTCCCTGAGATTCTTCTATCTCATTCAACCCCAGCTCCCAAAAAACAGACTGCTAATAAGAGGTAGGTTTCTGCAATGGTCTCTCAGAGGTGACAAAGACCTGTGTAAAATCATCAGACAGGCTTTTTACGGCTTCACCTAATTGGGACTCATGGATCCTAGTGTTTGTCAGTCTAATAAACAAGTCCAACGCAACTTGTTTTTTCTAGTAAGAAGAGGTCCCTGTTGCTTGGCTTCATTTTTGCTTTCTGTTCTCAGTCCCCACCCTTACTAAAGGCTTAAAAGAATATTTATGCTGCGTTTTTTTTCCTGTAGAAGACATCAGGGAAGTGCTACCAGGACAAACACATGAACTGAATTTCAGTGAGGAGTGCTGTGCTAAGCCTCGCTTTCTCTTTCAGAGCCATCTGGGTCCAGTGACCAGATATGGATCAGACTGACTGGAGATGATCCTGGATATGAGGCAATCAGGGTTAAGTAACATTTCCAAGGTCACTACAGTTAAGTGGCAAGTGTCTGAGGTCAAATTCGAACTCCAGTCCTCCTGAATCCAACGTGTGCTCTATCCATTGGACTGTCTAGTTGCCTCAATGAGAGGACTTAGGAATCTACAGAACTCAGTCTTAATTCAGGAAGCAGCTTTATTGTAGGCTCTACATGAAAGCAAAGAAAGCTGAACCCTGCCGAACATCGGTAGGCTGGGATCTAGGAGTAAAATTTACCAGTTAGTCCTTTTAGGTGGAAGCCTTTTATGCCAATGTTCTGTTGTACTGAAGGCACTGCCTAGTGTAAAAACAGGAACTTTCAATGAGGATGGTAAAGCCAAAGTGAAGGAAAGTCATCCACAGGCTATAACTTGGTCCTTGACTGTTTAACATCCAGTGTCTTCTGATTTTTGAAATGGGAACTCTGTATTAGATTACAGATAGTATTAGCAGTGAGCACGACTGTAGATAATTGGAGACAGGATCTTTTGATGCTATTGACAGCTCAGGAGAATCTAATCTACTCTCATCCATGTTCATTACACATCAAATTGAACTACTCTATTTTTTTGTTTGTTTTTGAAAGAGTTTTGTTTATCTTTGAATTTTACAATTTTCCCCCAATCTTGCTTCCCTCCCCCCACCGCTGCAGAAGGCAGTCTGTTAGTCTTTACATAGTTTCCATGGTATACACTGATCTAAGTTGAATGTGATGAGAGAGAAATCATATCCTTAAGGCAGAAACATAAAGAATGAGATATAGCAGAATTACATAAGACAACTTTTTTTTAATTAAAGGTAATACTCCACAAAGCTTTCTCAGCATACAGATGGCATTGTCCATCACAGCTAGCCCAAAATTGTGCTTGATTGTTGCCCTTGTGGTTTGAGCAAGTCCATCAAGGTTGATCATCACTCCCATATTGCTGTTAGGGTGTACAATGTTTTTCTGGTTCTGCTCATCTCACTCAGCATCAATTCATGCAAATCCCTCCAGATTTCCCTGAATTTCCATCCCTCCTGGTTTCTAATTGAACACAATAGTGTACCATCACATACATTACCAAAGTTTATTAAGCCATTCCCTAATTGATGGGCATTCCCTCAGTTTCCATTTCTTTGCCACCACAAACAGAGCTGCTACGAACATTTTTGTACATGTGATGTTTTTACCCTTTTTCATAATCTCTTCAGGGTATAGTCCCAGGAGTGGTATTACTGGATCAAAGGGCATGCACATTTTTGTTGCCTTTTGGGCATAAATCCAAACTGCTCTCCAGAAAGGTTGGATGAGTTGGATGACACAATGTTAGTGTCCCAGATTTCCCACATCCCTTCCAACATTGATCATTGTCCTTTCTGGTCATATTGGCCAGTCTGAGAGGTGTGAGGTGGTATCTCAGAGATGTTTTAATTTGCTAATTAATTTTAATTTGCTAATTAGTGATTTAGAGCAATTTTTTATATGACTATGGATTGCTTTGATCTCATCTGTAAATTGCCTTTGCATATCCTTTGACCGTTTTGTCAATTGGGTAATGGTTTGTCTTTTAAAAAAACAATTTGAATCAGTTCTCTGTATATTTCAGAAATGATTCCTTTGTCAGAAATACTAATCATTAAAATTCTTAACCAAGATCAAAAGAAATGTAGTAAATTGGGAAACAGTGTTTTGTCTGTGTAAAAGCTTTTTAATTTAATGTAATCAAAATTGTTTAGTTTATTTTTAATGGTGTTCTCCATCTCTTCCTTGGTCATAAACTGCTTCCTTTTCCATAGATCTGAACTTCTCCTTGATCTCCTAGCTTGCTTATATTATTGTTTTTTATGTCTAGATCCTGTATCCACTTTGATTACTATCTTGGTATAGGGTGTGAGGTGTTGCTCTAATCCAAGTTTCGGCCATACTACCAATTTTCCCAACATTTTTAATCAAAGAGTTTTTTCTTCCAATAGCTGGACTCTTTTAGTTTATCAAACAGAAGGTTACTATAATCAATTCATGGTTTTGCACCTAGTCTATTCCACTGATCCACCACTCTCTTTCTTAGCCAATACCAGACAGTGTTGATGACTGATGCTTTATAATTTTAGATCTGGTAGGCCTAAGCCACCTTCTTTGTCACTGTTTTCCATTAAATCCTTGGAGATTCTTGACTTTATTTCTCCATAAGAATTTACTTACAATTTTTTTCTGACTCATTAAAGCAATTTTTTGAATTTTGATTGCTAAGGCCCTAAGAAGTAACTTAATTTTGGTAGAATTGTCATTTTTATTATATTTTCTCGGCTTATCCATGGGTAGTTGATATTTGTCCAATTTTTTAAATCTGATTTTATTTGTGTGAGAAGTGTTTTGTAATTGTTTTCAAAAAGTTTCTGAGTCTGCCTTGACAGGTAGTTCCAGGTATTTTGTATTGTCTGAAGTTACTTTGGATGGGATTTCTCTTTCTAGCCTTTTCCTGCTGCATCTTGCTAGTCATATATAGAAATGTTGAGGATTTATGAGTGTTCTTTTATATCCTGTGACCTTGCTAAAGTTGCTAATTATTTCTAGTAGTTTTTTAGAAGATTTTTTGGGATTCTCTAGGTATACCATGTCATCCACAAAAGAGTGAGATTTTTGTCTCTTCCTTCCCAATTCTAATTCTTTTGATTTCTTTTTCTTCTATTATTGCTGAAGCTAATATTTCTAATACAATATTGAATAGTATAGGTGATAATGGGCATCCTTGTTTCACCCCTGATCTTATTGGAAATGCCTAGCCTGTCCCCATTGCTTATAATGCTTGTTAATGATTTCAGATAAATACTAAGGAAAAATCCATTTATTCCTATACTCTCTAGTGGTGTTTTTTTGTTTTGTTTTGTTTTCAAGACAAATGGGGTTAAGTGGCTTGCCCAAGGCCACACAGCTAGGTAATTACTAAGTGCCTAAGGCTGGATTTGAAGTCAGGTACTCCTGACTCCAGGGATGGTGCTCTATCCACTGTGCCACCTAGCTGCCCCTCTCTCTAGTGTTTTTAGTAGGAATAGGTGCTGTATTTTGTCAAAAGCTTTTTCAGCATCTATTGATATAATCATATGATTTCTGATAGGTTTGTTATTGATAAAATTATACTAATCATTTTCCTAATATTGGACCAACCCTGCAGTCCTGGGATAAATCCTAGTGGTAACTTGTAGTCATTTTGCTAAGATTTTATTTAAGATGAAGTATCCCCTGTTTATAATTATTATCTCATCTGGGCCTCACAGTAACCTAGGAAGTCTAATTTCCTCAATTTTACAGAGGCACAGAGTTTACGATGACTTGCTCATGGATCTAGTACAGTTAATAACTCAGGTCTTCCTGACACTAGGCCCTGTGACACTGGCACTTGGGGAAAAGAAAACTTGTGATCTGGCTCTTTCCCTCCCTTTACCACTATCCCCCATCACTAATATTCTCTGGGGATTTCATCTGCCCTTTCCTCTGATTTTTAAGCCTTCAGACCCATACACACACACACACACACACACACACACACACACACACTACCCAGCTGGTCTCTACCCCTTTGGAGGGTCTATGTTCAGGTTCATTATCAGTCCTTGAATAAGAACTCATCTTTATCCTTTAATTTCCCTTTACGCCCCCACCCCAACAAGGATGCCACAGCCTAGCTGAAGATGCACAAAATCCTCAGGGTCCCTGACCTGCCTGGCCCTCCAGCTGTGATGGCTCTTCAGGCAGCAGAGGACTCTGGGCCTCATCACAGTTCTCTCCACTTGAGTGGTGAGTCGAAGGTTCTGGCAGTTACTGGCAGTTAAAGATATGGGGGAGGGGTCTATTTTAAGAGATGATAGAAGAGGGGTGGCTAGGTGGCACCACTAGTGGATAAAGCACCAGCCCTGGAGGCAGGAGTACCTGGGTTCAAATCTGGTCTCAGCCACTTACTAATTACCTAATTACCTAGCTGTGTGGCCTTAGGCAAGCCACTTAACCCCCTTTGCCTTGCAAAAACCTAAAGAGAGAGAGAGAGAGAGAGAGAGAGAGAGAGAGAGAGAGAGAGAGAGAGATGATAGAAGAATCAGTGAGCAGAGACCGTCCATTTAGACACAAGTCAGAGATAGGTAGTCTGGGACAATATAGATAAAATGTCTATCAATTTAGATATGCATTTACAAAGGGGGAGATGAAGAATGAGTTAGTCTCAACTGCTTTGGAATGAGCACACCTAGGAGTTCTCCACAAATCCACTCAGTAATTCAATCATAGGAAATACCATGCTATGTGTAGGGAAAGAGGGTTCTGGAAGCCAGGAGACCTAGGTTAGAAGCACCAGCTCTGTCAAGTACTAACCCCATGTTCTCACAGAAGTCATTTAACCATGGGGTCTGAGTTTATGGCTCTGCAAAAGAAGATTAATATATGTAGCTTTCCTATTTTTAAGGTTGTTGTGAAGAAAATACTCTGTAAACTGAAGAGGTATAGATAAATGTAGTCTTTTTTTAATGATAAATGTTCTTTTTTTCCTCACGGAGAGAGACAAAGTAGCAGGCCTCTCCAAACACAAAAGCTAAAAGTTGACTGTGGAGTAGAAGCCAAACCATCTCAAGCTCATTCTTGATGATGCCACACATCAATAGGTTCAATAGAAAACTGCTTCCCTCTTGACAGAAGGAGAACCCTTAGATCAGACACTGAGGAAGGAAGCCTTGCTTACATTACATCTTTAGAAAAAAGCCAAAAGAGTCAAAGGACCTGGCACCTAATTAAGAGCAAGATGACAGAATATTTAATTAGCCTTATAAGAATCATAAAGGCCAAAGAATATTTGCCCCTCTCCTTCAGTCAGGCACCTAGGGGTAGGCAGGCAGGTAATGCCACCTCTCAACAACAGACACCCTTTACCTTCTTTCTCCAAATTGTGGGGGAACTCTACCCACACAAGGTTCTTGGGGTTTACAGAGTTTTTTTCCTCCCCCCACAGACAATTGGTTTCTTTTTCTAGGATTTTCCATGTGTGTTCAATTGGGGTGGATGAAAGAAAATCTTCCAGATCCTTTTCTTCAGCAAAAATAGCAGTCACTTTTTTAAAGGGCAAACTGGAGTTTATAGTTCTTTGCCACAATAATATGGATGTAAATTCTTACCCCCATTTTACAGATATGGAAATTGAGACTCTGAGGGCTGACCCTTGTTTCCAAAGATGATAATCTAGCATTAAAATCTGTCAGATCTGCTTGTTTCTACTGATCAGGACTGCCTCTTCTATTAGGGATCTTGGAATCATCTAAGCTATGTTAAACTTCAGATCTTTGATTCTGAAGGAGCCTTCAGGGGACTTTGGGATTCGAGGCAGATTGGAATGTCTGAATAGAGTTGGTGGTGTCCATGCCTCAAACCTCCTTCATACAGACTACTAAGATCAGTCATGCTCTAGAATCAGGTTCAATTTAACTCTTCTTTCAAGGTTGGAACAGAAGTTAGTAGACCATCATGCTGGTTCTCCAGTTGAACTCTTGAACCTTTCAGAGGGGTTTTAATGTTAGTGCTAAACCTAATGGATCAAGGATTGGATTCTGGATTTAGGAGACAAAGTGATTCCAGCCCTGGCTCTGGGGACAGTCATATCCATATCTTTAAAGGTCCCCAGGTTACATTTTAGCAAAATTTGGATTACATTTTGCAATCCATCAAATAGGAAAGAGACAATCTTGCCTTTCCCCAACCTCCTGGGTAAGGGGAAAGATAGAGATGAATGAGATCTTCAAGATGGGCAAGAGGCTTTAAGCTCTTGGAAGAAAACTCAGAAAGTGCAAAATTAAATCAACGTATCTAACAGAGTGATAAGGTGAGAAAAAAGTTCACATCTGTTATCTGACCATTATCAGATACAATCCTGTGACCTTTAATCTTTCATCAACAGGAGAATTCCCTGTCTTCTAGCCCACAACTATCCATCCATCTTCACTCAAAGCTAAAGGCATGAGGAATTCCCAATCTCCCTTACAGTTGGTAATCAATCACAAGAGAAATAGGACCCATAAAGAAAAGAAATTGAGGCAATAAAGGAGAGAAAATCAGTTTATGTTCCAGACAGTTCATACTCTATAAAAGGTGGGGGTTTATTCCCATTGGCACCAGTTTCTAACTCTATCTTGAATTCATGTGTTAAGAACAGAGGTTATATTCCTCCCTTGCTCCAAAACAAAAAACAACATACAAACACACAAGCATGAAAGTGTCAGTCTATACCTGAAGCTTTTCTTCACTGCATCCACCTTGGAAATTCTATAAAACAACTCCCTTCATACTCTCAGCAAGATTCCATCCCTAAGTTCCAATACCTTCCAGATCACTCAAGAAGGTCATGTGTAGAGAAGAAAGTAGAATAGGGAAGGAACAAAATTGTGAGAAAACTGTGTCCCAGTATGATCAAGAGTGTATGGTGGACTTGTCCCCTAATATTTAGGTAGTTAATGGAAGCCAAGGCTCAGAAAGATTTGCAGGCCAAATATTGAATTGTAGAAGCTTCTTTTTAGGAATTCTGGGCAGCAGAGTGCTATCATTCTCTCAACTCACTCAGAGAATGATGGTCTGAGAGTTATATACAGCTGCCTCAGTGGTGAGGCCTCTAACTCAATTAGGCAACTACCAAAAGAGTAATAATTTTCAGCCCTAGACTCAAAGGAAGTCCCAAACAAGTATTATTACCTATTGATCCCTGGGACGAGAGGGAGGAGGATACATTTCTCACCTGGCAAGGCTGCCATTAATCAGCTTCAACAATAGCATTCTGGAAGAAGTAGCCACTGAGCTCCCATTTCTGCCACCACTCCACCTGTTTGGAAAAATACCTCATCTTGGGGCAGCTAGGTGGCGTAGTGGGTAGAGTACCAGCCCTGGAATCAGGAGGACCTGAGTTCAAATAGAAGCTTAGACACTTGATAATCACCTACCTGTGTGACCTTTTGCTTTGCAAAAACAAAAACAAAAAAGAAAATATCTCACCCTCTTCTATCTAAACAAGAACAAACTGAAAAAACCTGAAACACTGCATTTTTCACATCTATGCTCACATAACTACATCCTATGAAGAAAGTAAGATACTCTTATCCTCTTTACAAAGAAGATACTAAAAGACTTAAAGTTTAAAGATCTTGACAAGGTTACTTGCATAAGAATAAACATAAGAAGTCAGGACTCTTGACAGTCCCCCATCTCCTGCCACCAATTCTGTCACCACTATAATGTTCTTACTGTGCAGGTTTCCTACCCTCAGTCTGGTAAAATCTCAGTCTAGGAATATGCAGATACCTCCTCCTTTTAGTACAGATTTCCAATAATTATTAAACAAATACAATTTAAAAACAAGACAGTGATCCAAGGGCTTTGAATCTGAAACTACTGTCCTCAAGGACTTTACAATCTTTCTTAAGATATTAAAGCTTTTCTGCTACTACTAAGCAAAGACGGCAAGACATTGTGTTCTTATATACCCTCCCCCCACAGGCAGGCAAACATACTTAGGTTCATCTAAAATTAGAAAGTCATTTAGTGAAAACTTCATTTTCCAAAGGAAAGTGAGTCTTCCTCAGGTTAAGTGATTTGTCCAAGGTCATACAGATAGAAAGAGAAGGAAGGTCAGAATACAACTTTTCCCATTCCAGGGCCTAGGCTCTCTCCAGGATAACATTATGCTTCCTCAACATTTCCAATGTTAGGACCACTGCATTTCATAGGCCTTGGAGCTAGACAGGACATCAGAGGTCATCTAGCCCATCCCTCTCAATTTACAAATGAGGACACTGGAGACAAGAGCAGGGAGTGAGCTGTCCAAACTTATACAACTAATAAAAACTAACAAAAAGTTAGGATGGGAACTCAGTTCTTGGCAGTCCAACTCCAGTGTTCTTAGTATTAAAACCCTCTGCTATTTGAAGCAATCAAAACATTAAAAAGTAGGTCACAATCTTGGCCTAAACCAATTGAGTCCCTCCATTGTTTTAGGGGCTAAACCTTCTTCATCTAAAGGACTCTCCAGACTAGAGAAGGACAAAGATAACTTCACAATTTGGTGCATAGGCCGATTTTCCTCCCTCTGACCACTTTCCCTATTTATCTCCCTAATGTTTCCAAGCCCACTTTTGAAATCAGGAAAAGGTCCATTGATGACCACTATCTCCACACACCAGGTATATTCACCTCACGTTCCCTACCAGAAGGTTATTAAATCTGATTAAGATTAGGGGTGGAAATGTGAATGGATAGGAAGAGAGAGTTAGGGCTCCAGGCTGATGTAGTGCTGCAGACAAACCTTCCTGGAATAATAAACATTTTCTACCTCTGGCCTCCCAGCAGTAGGCACTTTGGGGGTGGAAGGGGAGTTGGTAGAGGAGAGAGCAGTAGAAACCGCAGGCTTTCCTGCTCATTGGCCCCCTTCATTCAACCTGGAAACCCTGTAGGAGCAAGTTGGACATATCCCTGAAAAGCTCCAGGTCATCAGATACCTGATGATCTTTCTAGATACCAGTTATCTTTGCCATATTGAGCACCAAGAAGGAAGGAAGGAAGAAAAGGCAAGAAAGGTAATAAGCCCAAGCCAGAGAGATGTCTGTGTTCTTTGGGGCTGCCTCATCCCCATTTCTTTGTCTTATTTGTGCCCTTTGTAGAGCTCTGCCCTCTAACAGGTGTGACCCCTCATGCTAATCTCTAGACACTTGTACCAATTAGTTTGGGCAGGAAGAAGAAAGAGGAGAAAAAGAAAGTCCAAAGAAAAACTTGTGGAGATGTTGAAGGACATATGTAATCCCCTAGAGTGTTCTAATGACCAGGGTCTCCTTGCTCTTTCTGCAATTCCAGAAAATGTAGGGCTTTTTCCTACATCACAGGGAACCGCCCTTCACAATCTTTTTAAGTTGTTTAGGAGTGATTGGCTTGGATAGTATAACTTTATTCACCCACCACTGATGTCATCTGCTCTGGGACCTATCCCGAGCCTTCGCCTGGATACATACCTTTCCCCGGTCTTCGGACGCTCGGACCCTCCTTTGGGGAAGGAGGGCAATAACTGGACAGAACACCCGGTTGCAGTCTAACAAGCAGGTCTTTATTGCTTACATAGCAGTGAGAAAAGCCTCTCCTCTTCCCCAGTCCCCTCCCTTATCTAGTCTCCTCTTCCTCCCCCGAGCTCCTCCCCTGTTCCTCCCTCATGAGCGGAGCCACTCCTGTGACTGGGGCGTTCCCAGCACCCATGTGGGCGGGTTCACACCCCCAGGCGTCTCCTAACCCATAGGGGGCCAAGGTCCAGAGCTGGGTCCAGAGCAGTCATCCTAGAAGATTGCATGGAAAAGGAGAACAAGATCTCTTTTCTCTTAACATTCAACACGGTAGCTTGGGAAACTGCAACTTAGATTTTCTCCATCATGTTGTATTACTACTGGTATTTCCTAAGCTGTTACTCGGAGATTCTAGAGGTTCATTCTTCTGGACATTTTTATACTTGTAAAAAGAAGACCTTCCTGACTTGCTCATTCCATCAGTGCAACAATTGGGAACAAGTTTGGGCTGTCTGCAAAGGAGAGTACCATCTGTATCCAGATAAGGAGCTGTGGAGTTTGAACAAAGTACAAGGACTATTCCCTTTAATTTGGAAAAAAACAGATGTCTTATTGTCTGATCTGGTTACCTCTGAGAATTCTGTTCTCTTTAAGGATATGATTTCTCTCTCATCACACCCAATTTGGAGCAAGGTACAACATGGAAACAAAGTAAAGACTGACGGAGTGCTATCTGTGGGGTGGGGGTGGGGGGAGGGAAGCAAGATTGGGATAAAATTATAAAACTCAAATAATATCTTTAATAAAAAAAGAAAAAAAAGAAATCTGACAAGCATTACAAAACTATTTTATAAATAAATATTGTAAATATTTTGTAAACATAAAAAAAGAAGAAGAAGAAGACCTTCCTGAGGATAGGAAGTCTATAACCTCACTTTCTGGTCTTGTCTCATTACTTCCAACCTAAATTGTCACCTAACTGAAATGATTCCTTCTGTTTTTAATGTCTGGTCTGCTTTGATATTGGAAGAGTAGAGTTCACAATCTGTTCCTTACAGCACCAGCAGAGACATCCCTTCCTTTAATCCATTTCTTACTTGTGTGGGATTCTAGGAAGATAATATCTGATACTTCATCTCTTGGATTCATTTTCCTATAATTTAAAAAATTTTCCCTGAAGGGTAGAATGGGGGAAGAAGAATGAAAAAGGTAGGGATAAGCTCTTCCTTCTCTAAAAGATGATGAATGGTTGTACAAAGCATCCCTTGTCCCTCCTAGGCTACTTTCAAATCTTGGAGGTACATAGGAAAGCCTTGGAACCAAAAGTAAGAACTCAGCCATAAGGAGTTATTATTGTGGATAATTGGCTTTTCCCAGATCCAGTAGGGAGAGTTCCCCCCTCCCCCGATTTTGGAGAATAAATGCCAAATCTGAGATGTTACCTAACCTATGGATCCAATGATCATCTCTGACAATTCGCAAATGTACCAACCAGTCTAACCTCTCACTTACCTTTGGTTTCACATCTCCACTTAGCTATTGGACATCTCAAAATGGATGTCACATAGATATCTTAAGCTATGTCCAAAATTGAACTCAAAAGCTTTCTAACTAAATTTTCCTATTATTGTTGAGGATACCACCATCATCCTAGTCACCCAGTCTCCTCAACTCCTCATTCTCTTTGATCCTCCTCCTATTCCAATCTTTTGACAAGGCCTGCTGATAGGATCTTCATAGGAAATCCGCTGTCTCCTTTTTTCCTCTGATACTTCCAGCACCCTGTTGAAAATTGAAATCATCTCAAGACTGGACTTATAAAAACCCTGACATTTGGTCTCTCTGCTTAAAGTCTCTCCTACTCCACTCCATTCAACATTCAAAATGATCTTAAAAGGACAAATCTGACCAAGTCACCCATTTCTTCTTTATGGTTGCTCCCCATTATCTCAGGGACCAAACATAAAATCTTTTTATTAGCATTCAAGACATTCATTACATGTTCCCTACAACCAACAACCTTTCCAGTCATTTTCCATCTCATAGAACCTCTCCCACCATCCCCTCCACATACTTTGCCATTATGAGTTGAAGAAGATGCAGGCTTGTACTTTCATTGCCATAGTTGACTTCTAATCTAGATATTACTTCCCCAGTGGAGTTTGAAAGAGTCATTATTCTGAGATGTTTACTTCTGATCATCATTGCTATCCTTCTCTACTCCCTACTCTGCTCTAGGACAGGGGAACTGACCTAGGCCAGGATAGAAAAGAACATTCCTGACATCACCCCAAGTAGGTGGTATTAGCAATAACAGTGCTCATTAGTGTAAATTCTTGACTTTGTATAGAAGAGAGGGAGTAGGGTCAAGAAGTATTTTCCTCTCTGATTAAACTTTTCTAATCAGTGAAAGAATTCTTCCTTCCCAGAGAGCAATTTAAAGGATTCCAGCAGAGGGGTAGTGCTACTCCTTTTAGAGGGGTCCTGGAAATGTAAGAGCAGGGTAGATATGAGTGGAAAGGAGGCGAGAAGGAAAGACTACTGCTCCTTACTGCACCAGCAGAGACATCCCTTCCTTTAACCCATTGCACTCTTAACAAGGGATGCACTAAGTTGGCTTTCATTATTATTTTTCTTCCAGAAGGATATGATTTCTCTCTCATCATGTTCAACTTAGATCAATGTATTCTGTGGAAAGAATGTAAAGATTAACAGACTACCTTCAGAGGTGTCTGTGGGGAGGGAAGCAAGATTAGGGGAAAAATTGTAAAACTCAAAATAAAATCTTTCTTAAAAAAATTATTATAACAAGTTATACATCGGCTTCACAGGCTGCAAAAAGTGTCAATGTCACCAAAAAGGACAAGAACTCCGGGTTTAGTTTCTATCTTTCAAACCCTTGTCGCTGTCTAATCTTACTTTCTTTTTTCTGTACCCTGATGGGGTGGAGGGTGTGGTTTTGCATGAAGAAGGGAACAGTAGAAGGACTATCCATTGAGCAGATGAAGTAGGGAAAGGCCTAGTGATGTTCAATGACTTGAATGTTGCCACACACCACTTTGGCATGGAGAGAATCAGGGGAAAGTCTCCAGTTGCCAAAAGGGCTAGGATAAAACTGCATGGAAGTTTTACTAGAGGGAGGGCCTTATGAAATGGACTATGGGATGGTCTACTTTTTCAGGAGAATCTCTGAGGATCCCATGCTGTACATTCAAAAAGTCCCATCTTGGAAAACTGTGCTCATTGGTTGAAGTGCTGAATTGAAGATGTAGACTTTGTAGAATTTCTCCTCCAGTATCTCATTCCCTATTGCCTCGTACTCATATTTCAGATTTTTGATCTAACACAGTAAGCCACACTCGATCTTGTTATCTGTCTGCCAAGGAAGCCCTCCTTCTTTCTCTGGAGGCTGAGGAAAAAAATAACATGGAGGTTAAACTAGAAGTCCTAAATCCAGGCAAGATGGGATAAAAGGAAGTCAAATGTGCTGGGAAAAATAGTGACATTCCTAGTAGCCCAGCTGGCTAGTCACTTCCAGACTATATGATATTTTATTGTTTCAAGGGCAGTGAGGGAGGAGGACAAAGAGGAGTAATGACCTGATCCCCTAGACATATTGCCTTGCCTGCTCTGGAAAAGATCTTTCATTCTTTGGATAAAGGGTGTCTGCTCGTGAGACTTTCTCTGCTATATGAACAAGTATCTGCCCCAAAAGGTTATTTCTGCTTGAGACTTGATAGGTACCTAGAGGGCACAAGACCCCATTCATGCTTCCATATTATGTAATCTCAAACCACTAGTCTTCATATAGTATGTTCAGATTGGATTTATTGTAGTGTTGTTGAAAGAATTCCTGACTTGTAAACAAAGAAGCTTTGAATTCTGACTCTGCCACTTACCAGAAATGTGACATCATGCAAGTCACTTAGTTTTCCTGCTTTGCCCAGATATTTTGAAATTTGCTTCTCCAAGGCAGTTAAAACCCAGAGTTGGGGAAGCTAGGTGGTGTAGTGGATAAAGCACCGGCCCTGGAGTCAGGAGTACCTGGGTTCAAATCCAGTCTCAGAAACATAATAATTACCTAGCTGTGTGTAGCCTTGGGCAAGCCACTTAACCCCATTTCCTTGCAAAAACCTAAAAAAAATCAAAATAAAACCTAGAGTCACCAGTGAGCATACCAAGATCTTGCAGGTGTAGCCACTCTGGATGGTGATGCCATGGACAAAGAGGATCTGGGTATTTGGGTGTAATGACATCTTGGCCAGGGACTGTCTTGTAGTGATTGTCCCCTATGTACACCTGCAGCACTGTTGTGAAGTTCAAGGTCAGTGTGCCTTTCCTGTCTGAGCAAATGGCCAATTGTTTTGATCTAAATTGGGGTTTTGATCTAAATTGGGTGTGATGAGAGAGAAATCATATACTTAGAGAAGAGACAAGAAGTCTGAGAGGTAACAAGATCAGACAATGAGATATTTGTTTTTTTCTAAATTAAAGGGAATAGTCCTTGAACTTTGTTTAAACTCCACAACTCCTTATCTGGATACAGATGGCACTCCCCTTTGCAGAGAGCCCAAAATTGCTCCCATTTGTTACACTGATGGAATGAGCAAGTCCTTCAAGGTTGATCATCACCCCCATGTTGCTGTTAGGATATACAGTGTTTTTCTGTTTCTGCTTATCTCCCTCAGCATCAGTTCCTATAAATCCCTCCAGGCTTCCCTTGAAATCCTGTCCCTCCTGGTTTCTAACAGAACAATAGTGTTCCATGAATTACATATACCACAGTTTGCTAAGCCATTCCCCAATCGAAGGACATTTACTTGATTTCCAATTCTTTGCCACCACAAACAGTACTGCTATAAATATTTTTGTACAAGTAATAGTTTTACCCTTTTTCAGTGGAGTAAGTGAGATACTGAGATCCTTAAAGTACAACCAGTCTGATAGGTCTTGGGATGGGTGAGAGTCTGAGAGCTCCACTAGCTTGATCAGTGGGGCAGATGAGCCTGAAAGTCTAAAAGTATGGCAAGCCTGATCAGCCAATTAGGGAGCAGAGGCATTGGTTGTGGCACTGAAGTCCTGGAGCTTGCCAGCAGAGCTGGAGGGAGAGTTTCAGTGCTTCATTTCAGGAAGCCTCTTTGCAAAACAAACACAATTACAGCCCACCTCTGTCCCAGGCTGTGAGCAGAAGATCTCCCTCAGCTGTGATAGGGAGATAAATTACCATGCCATAGGGCAAAATCCACCACTGATCCAAGATAAAAATACTCAACAACTTCATTCACCCACTCCAAGTTAAGGGATAGGGCCTCAAATTAAGGTCACAGACACTCTAGAGAAAGCAACCAATACAGCCCTCTGGCTAGCCCACTTGGAGTTACTAAATCCAGTGAGTAAAGCTTCTAGGGATCTCAACACCAAACCTCTGTGAACCAACCCCTTGCCAACATAAGGTCTCAGTAAAATGAAGAAATGCCAGAAAAAGGGAGGGGGTCCATAGAAAAATTCCTAGAGGGAAAAGACCCTAACTCAGAGAGATCTAGAACCTCTGAGGAGAATATGATCTGCTCTCCAGGACAGAAGTCATTCTTTGAAGAAATCAGGAAGGAGTTTAAAAATCAATTGGAAGATTTGGGAGAAACAATTAACACCTTGCAACAAGAAAACAAATCATTGGAAAATACAAATCATTAGACAAAAGCAAAAAAAGAAAATAATTCTCTCAAAACATCATTTGGTCAAATGGAAAACTTTCAAAAATAGAATTGACCAATTGGGAAAGGAGATGCAAAAGGTAAATGAAGAAAATTATTCTAAAAAAAATGGAATCTGTGGAAACTAATGACTTCATGAAGCAAAAGCCTGTTAAACAACACCAAAAAATTGAAAAAATAGAAGAAAAATGTAAAATAACCTCATCAGCAACACCACTGAACTTGAGAACCCAACGAGAAGGGGGCAACCTGAGAATTATAGGTCTTCCTGAAAACAATGATGAGTAAAAATGCCTGGACTTAATATTACAGGATTTAGTGATGGGAAAACTACCCTGATATCCTGGAACCAAAGGGCAAATTGTTATTGAAAGATCACATTGTTCTCCTCAGGAAAGAGATCCTAAAATGAAAACATCAAGGAATGTTGTGGCCAAATTCCAGAACTATCTGATAAAAGAGAAAATCCTGAAAGCAGCCAGAAAGAAACAATTTAGATACCAAGGAGCCACAGTAAGGATTACACAGGACCTGACTGAAACAACATTAAGGGATCGAAGGGCCTGGAATGACATATTCCAAAGAGCAAGGGAGCTTGGAATGCAGCCAAGAATCCACTACCCAGCAAAGCTGAGCCTTCTCTTCCAGGGGAAAAGATGGACATTTAACAAAATGGGACACTTTCAACATTTCCTGATGAAAAGACCAGAGCTTAATAGAAAATTTGGACATCAAACAGGATGCTCAAGAGATACATGAAAAGGATAATAAAAAGGTGGTGGGGGGGGGGTTAAAAAAAAAAAAAAACTGCTATCCAGTAGGATGAAACTGGCTGTCTACCCACTTGGGAAAAAGGTTCTCATAACTCTTGAGAATAGTTAATCCATTAGAGAGAATATACTTAGCCAGAAGTGATGGATACTCATGACTTTTCTGTGGCTCAGATAGAATGATTAAAACCAACACTTCCTTAAAAAGGGAGCCAGTAAGGAGAAGGGGAAGAGGGAGGAGAATGAATGGGGTAAATCTTGTTACATTAAGAGGTACAAACGACCTATTGCAGTAGAGGGGAAGAAGGGAGAAGCTAAGAATCACCTGAATTTCCTCTCATCAGATTTGGCTTAAAGTTAACTTAAAAAACACTCAGTTAAGTTAAGAAACTTAATCTTACCTTTCAGGTATTAAAAGGGGAACAGGGTAGGAAGGAGATAGGGAGGGGGAGAAAAGGGGAATTAACAGAAAGAAGGGAGGGAAGAAGGAGAAAAGGAAAGGGGAAAGAAAGGAGGAGGGGGATTGACATAGCACAAACACATTGAAGGTGGTGGTATTCAGAAACAGAATATCAGGGAATACAGGTAAGGGAAAAAAGGAAAAAAATACAAACAGAGGGAAGATAGCATGGAGGGCAGTAAAGAGTCATTATACCTTTGAAAGTGAATGGGATGAACTCTCCCTTAAAACATAAGTGCATACAAGGATATGATTTCTCTCTCATCACATTCAACTTAGATCAATATATACCCAGGGAAACATTGCAAAGAATAACAGGCTGTCTTCTGTGTATGTGTTTGTTGGGGGCGGGGGAGATTGGGAGAAAAATTGTAAAACACAAAATAAATAAAAATCTTAAAGCAAAAAGAAAACCCAAAACAAAGACATAGCTAAAGGGGTTCTGAAAGCAAGCTCCATGTGCCATCACCAATAAAAAGAAGTATCAGAAAAGAATTAGAGCAATCTTTTACATTCTTCTTAAAAAGGGAGGGAGGAAAATTTCCCCATCTCATGTTCAGAGACAAACTGTCATTTTTATTACATAACATTTTTGATTCTTTTTCATCTCAATTAGCCTTTATGTTGTTTTCCTAGTCCTGTGCTTTTCATTTTGCATTAGTTCATATGTCTTCCTGTGCTTTATATTTTTTCCTAGTACAACAGTAATAACTGAATTACCCTCATGAATCACAATTAACTTGTAAACAGTTCTTTGCTATCACAAAAAGGTCCATGTACATCATTAAGTATCTGCTATTTGTCAGCTGCTGTGCTAAGTTCTGAGGATACAAAGAGGAGGCAAAAAGACCATCGTGCCCTCAAAGACTACCCAGTGTAATGGGATAGGCAATAATTGAGTAGATATGGGCAATGGGCTATAGACATGATAAATAGAAAATGATGAGGAAAGCAAAGAGCCTAGAATGAAGAGAGGCTGGGAGAGGCTCCTGGAAAGGACAAGGTTTCAGCTGGGAAGGTGATGAGGAGAAGAGGAGAGAGGAACAGCCAGGAGGCCGCTGTCATTGGACTGAAGCATGCAAGACAGGGAACAATAGTGGGATCTCAAATCTGTTAACTCTTTTAGAAAGCAATACTTATTTAACCAATAAGTATTTATTAGGCATTGATTCATTCTGAAAGATTATAAATCGCATCACTTCATAAAACAGTACAAAGTAGTGGAAGGGAAAATTGTTCCCAGAAAGCTTCATGATACATACAGTTAAGTTGCTTCTCCCCAAGGGTTGTTGAAAGTGAAAGGAGGACAAACAGTATGACATGGAAAAATAAAAATATTCCTACAATGAACTATCTTACTCTCTACAGCAGAGCCACATTTGGACACAAATGGAATAAATAAGGTCAAGTTCAAATGGTTTCAAAGAAAACAAAGATGGGAATGAATAAAGGCTGTTCTAGACCAAGTAAATCTAATAGAGTCCATGCTTAGATGCAAAGCAATTTTGAGAGCACTGAGAACTTTTGGGGGAACAAAGACATGAGTGATATAGGGTAAAAAAGACAGGATGGATTGTGTCATGTGCTTCTAGAAGAAATATCCTCATTGATAAGATCACAAAATTACAGTACTAATATTTCAAATGCAGTTCAAACCCTAATATTTACTGAAAAGACTCCAAAAATAAGAGGAAAGCTTTTGCACAGATAAAACCACTGTAACCAAGATCAAAAGAAATGTAGTAAATTGGGAAACAATCTTTACAACTAATGATTCTGACAAAGGAGTCATTTATAAAATATACAGAGAACTGAGTCATATTTAAAAAAAATTCCACAATTGACAAATGGTCAAAGGATATGCAAAGGCAATTTACAGATGAGATCAAAGCAATCCATAGCCATATGAAAAATTGCTCTAAATCATTAATTATTAGATAAATGCAAATTAAGGCTTCTCTGAGGTACCACCTCACACCTCTCAGACTGGCCAATATGACCAGAAAGGATAATGATCATTCTTGGAAGGGCTGTGAGAAATCTAGGACACTATTACACTGTTGGTGGAGCTGTGAACTCATCCAACATTTCTGGAGAGCAATTTGGAACTATGCCCAAAGGGCAACAAAAATGAGCATACCCTTTGAATCCAGCAATACTACTACTGGATCTATACTATGAAGAGATGATGAAAAAGGGTAAAAACATCACTTGGGCAAAAATATTCATAGCAGCACTGTTTGTGGTGGCAAAGAATTGGAAATCAAGTAAATGTCCTTCAATTGGGGAATGGCTTAGCAAACTGTGGTATATGTGTGTCATGGAACACTATTGTTCTAGTAGAAACCAGGAGGGATGGGAATTCAGAGAAGCCTGGAAAGACTTACATGAACTGATGCTGAGTGTGATGAGCAGAACCAGAAGAACAATGTACATCCTAACAGCAACATGGGGGTGATGATCAACTTTGATGCACTTGTTCATACTAACAGGGCAACAAACCAGAGACAATTTTGGGCTGTCTGCAATGGAGAATACCATCTGTATTTAGATAAAGAGCAGTGGAGTTTGAACAAAGTTCAAGGACTATTTGCTTTAATTTTGAAAAAAGAACAGATATCTTATTGTCTGATCTTGTTATCTCATACTTGTTTTTTCCTTACGGATGTGATTTCTCTCTCATCACACTCAATTTGGATCAATGTACAACATGGAAACTAAATAAATACTGACAGATTGCTTTCTGTGGGGTGGGGGGGGTGGGGGGGGAGGGAAGTAAGATTGGGAGAAAAATTGTAAAACCCAGAAAAACTTTAATAAAAAGAAAAAAGAGAAGAAATAAGAGGAAGATGGGGAAGAATAGGAAGATTTGACTTGAATGACAAATAGAGCTGAGAGAGGAGAAAGAGTCTCTAGAGTGATGCTAATGAGTTCAGAAAGAAATTGCAAACAGGGGGCTAAAGGTTTCCAGAGGTAGATTATTACAGCCCTTTTCCATGGGAGAAGTCTTAAGGGTGACTAGTAAGAAAGAAAGTTTCAAGTGAAGATGGGGAGCAGGATGAATTCTCTAGTTAATATAGAATTCTCCAACAGATTCCAAGTTTCTTGAGGGTAGGGAATATTTCCTTTCTGCTCTTTGGATCTCTAGGACTAGCACAGATTCTGGTATATAACAAACTGCTGAACTGAATTGATTTTGATAAAGTGTGCAATGTTTATCTTTATGGTTATGGAAAATACCAGCTACATGTGCTTGTAGTATTGATGATCTCCCTGCTAGAAAAAGAATGCAAAGCAGTCTGAGGAACACCTCCCCATCGAGTTATCATATTATATTAATAATGACAGAATGACTTCCAGGCAAAAAGAACAGAAAACATACCTAAAGAGGAAGAAAACAATTCTGACTTAGGACAGGTGTCCTCGGAGGAGCCCCTGGTGCCTAGGCTGCTGGCCTCCCAGCTGAGCTCAAGGAGGAAGAGCCCTGACAAGGACCCTGGATCATCTCTTCATTGAGGTGGCATTAGAGAGATTTGTGAGGTCTTCTCAGGGCAGATATTTCTTATCATTTCTACTGATCAAAAAGCAAGGGAGGAGTTCAGAAGAGCAGATTTGAAAAATGAACAGTTGGTTAAGAAGAGATCTTGGAAAAACAAGATTAGAATTTCTGGACCATGGCTAAAATATAAGACTGATGGTCTCCTGGTCAAAGATGGAATGTACTCAAAGATTATAGATATTATCCTATAGTTTTTTAAAGAATCTACTCAAGAGCTGTAACCTGAAGAGAGGAAGTGAAAAAACTGTACCCCCCAGACATACCCACCAGAGACACTATAGAATAGATATAACATAGGCAGAAGAATAGGGGAGATGGTTAGAATTCTACAGGAAACAAAATATACGAGCAAAAGTATAACTCATGGCTTTGGGTTTGATATGGAGATAAAGAAAATGGAGGTAAGCTCCTAAAGCAAGGAAGCACATACAAGCTTCACATAAATGAGGAACTGGGTCCAGAACCAAATAAGAATTAGAAAGCAACATTGATTGCACTTAGAAAATACACCTATTCTTTTCATAATACTGTGCTCTTCTTACAATCAAAGGTGCTTCAAAAAATGAATATTCTCCCAGGTATTTTCTGTGGCCAAGACAGCATTTGTCTCTCTGGTCCACCTGTAGGAGAAGAGCTAGGTGGCACAGTGGAAAGAGCTCTTGCCCTGGAGTCAGGAGGACCTGAGTTCAAATCATACCTCAGACACTTCATAATTACCTAGCTGTGTGACCTTGGGTAAGTCACTTAATCCCATTGCCTTACAAAAAGCAGAAACAAAAAAACAAAACTTAAGCTGGGTTCCCCGATCCATAAATCACTAACCCAGGCTCCTTGCATAAGACAGAAGACATGAAGCACATGCATCCCATGGGACCACACTCACATTGGATCAATAGTTGGCTTCCTTCCTTCCTTCTGTCTTCCAGCTACTGGCTACAGGCTTCTGGCTAGCAGCCACTGTCTTCTGGCTACCAGTCACAAGGCTCCCTGGCCTCCTGTGTCCAGTCTGCAACTTTCCCCTTGATGGACTTGGACTTTTGGGGAAATTCCTGAGAGGGACCCTAAATCCCACTCTCTCCCTTTGGGACACCTTACTTTTCTCCAATCCTCTGGCCTCTCCTTTGGAGATCTCCCACCTGGAGGACTTCTCAGCCAGCCCATTCTTCCTCTCCTTTCCTTTTCTCCCAGTACTTTCCTATGTCATCCATTCATTCCATCTTTATTCTATATTATAGCATTATAAGCAACTCCCTCCTATGCTTTGTCTGTATATATTCCTTCTAACTGTTCTTATAAATGAGAAGGTTCATATGAGTTAACGGTATCTTCTTCCCATGCAGGAATATGCACGGTTCAACACCATTATGTTCCTCATAATTAGTCCTTCCCATCCATCTATGCTTCACCTGAGTTCTGAACTTAGAGATCAAATTTTCTGTTTAATTTGGTCCTTTCAAAAGAAAAGTTTCAAAGTCCCCCGTTTTGTTTGGTCTTTTCTTTCAAGGCAAATGGGGTTAAATGACTTGCCCTAAGGCTACACAGCTAGGTAATTATTAAGGGTCTGAGGCCGGATTTGAACTCAGGTAGTCCTGACTCCAGGGTCAGTGCTCTATTCACTGTGCCATCTAGCCAACCTGAAAGTCCCCTGATTCAATGAAAGTTCATCTTTTCCCCAAAAAGAAGATGTTCAGCTTTTCTGGGTAGTTGATTCTCAGTTGTAAACCAAGCTCTTTTGCCTTCTGGAATATTATATCCCAAGTCCTATGAGCCCTTGATGTACACACTGCCAAATCCTGTGTAATCCTGACTATAGTGTCATGGTAGTTGTTCTTTCTGGCAGCTTGTAGTATTTTCTCTTTGACTTGGGAGCTTTGGAATTTGCTCTAATATTCCTGGAATGTTTTGTTTTTTGAGGGGGGGAGGATCTCTTTCAGGAGGTGATCAGTGGATTCCCTCAATTTCTATTTTACCCTCTGCCATTAGGACCTCAGGGCAAATTTGCTGTATTATTTCTTGAAAAGTGAAGCCTAGGCTCTTTTCTTGGTCATCACTTTCAGGTACCCAATAATTTTTAAATTATTTCTCTAGAACTGTTTTCCAGGTCAGTTGTTTTTCCAATGAGATGTTTCACATATTCTAATTTTTCATTCTTTTGGTATAATTTTTATTATTTCTTGATTTCTTTTTTCCCTCTCTTTTGTTGATGAACTCATTTATTTATTTGTTTGTTTGTTTGTTTACTTTACATTTTTAACATTTTATTTGTTTTCCAATTATATACAATAGTAACATGTACCCATTATTTTTTTGCAAGGCTCTGAATTCTACAATTCTTCCCCCTCCTCCCTTCCCTCCCACACCACAGAAGGCTGTCTGACAGTCTTTACATTGTTGCCATGCCATACATTGATGTAAATTGAATGTTATAAGAGTAAACATAAGAATAAACATAAACCTCCTCCCCCCCAAGAAGATAAGAAACTTCAAGAATAGAGAGAAAGAGGAAAAAAAAATTGTACTTCAGTCTATGTTCAGATTTCAATGGTTCTGTCTCTGGGGTGAGTTGCTTTCTTTATCCTAAGTCCACCAGAGAGGTTGCTTCAATATTTTTCCCTCAGTTGCTGTTTTGCTAGCTGTACCTCTGCTTTATGTCTCCCCACTCTCACTTATTCTATTCTTTCTCTCCTTTCATTCTAGCCCTGTCCAAAAGTGTGTTGTAGCTGAGTACCCTCTCCCTCGATCCCTCTCTTCTATCACCTCTTCCCCCCTTCCCTCCCCCCATTCCCCCTCAACCCAGCCCTTTCCTCCCATCCTTCTCCAGGGCAAGATAGATTTCCTCACCTATTATGTGTGTATGCCATTCCCGACCTGAGCCATTTCCAATGAGAATGAAGGTTCACTCATTCCCCTTTGCCTTCCCCTCTCCATTCCATTGAAACAGCTTTTTCTTGATTCTTATGTGAAATCTCTCAGCTTCTTCTTCATCTTCTTTTCCTTCCTCCCAGTACTTTCCCCCATCATCCATTGACTCCATCCCTTTACCACATCATGCCATTATATTCTGTTCCTTCCTGTGTCCTGTCTATAGATGCTCCTTCTAACAGCTGTATAAATGAGAAAGTTCATATGAGTTATGAATATCTTCTCAATATATTCTTGTAGGAATACAAAAAGTTCAACATCATCAAATTCCTCATAGTTAGTCCCTCTCTTCCACTCCCTCCATGGTTCACCAGAGTCCTGTACTTGGAGATCAAACTTTTTGTTCGGCTTTGGTCATCTCAATGGGAAAATTTGAAAGTCTCCGGCTTCATTGAAAGTCCATCTTTTCCCCTGAAAAGAGGATGTTCAGTTTTGCTGGGTAGTTGATTCTTGGTAGCAAACCAAGATCTTTGCCTTCCAGAATATAATATTCCAATCCCTATGAGCCCTTAATGTAGATGCTGCCAGATCCTGTGTAATCATGGCTATGGAGCCTCAGTAGTTGTATTGTCTGTTTCGGGCAGCATTTAAAATTTTCTCTTTGATTTGGGAGTTTTGGAATTTGGCTATAATATTTCTGGAAGTTTTTCTTTTGGGATCCCTTTCAGGGGATGAATTCTCTCAGTTTCTATTTTACCCTCAGCTTCTAGGATCTCAGGGAAATTTTGCTGTATTATTTTTTGAAAAATGAAGTCTAGGCTCGTCTCCTGATCATGGCTTTCAGATAGCCCAATAATTTTTAAATTATTTCTTTTGGATCTGTTGTTTTTTCGATTTTTCAAGGCAATGGGGGTAAGTGGTTTGCCCAAGGCCACACAGCTAGGTAATTATTAAGGGTCTGAGGTCGGATTTGAACCCAGGTACTCCTGACTCCAAGGCCAGTGCTTTATCCACTGCACCACCTAGCCACCCCTTAAACTGGTTTTTAACATATTATTTTCTTCAGTATTTTTTTCTATATCTTTCACCAAGCTTTTGATTTGGTTTTCATGATTTTTCTGCATCTCTCTCATTTCTCCTCCCAATTGTTCCTCCACCTCCCTTCATTGCTTTTCAAAGTCTTGTTTGAGCTCACCCATAGTCTGACTCCATTTTCTATTTCTCTTGGAGGTTTTGGATATGGAAGCTTCGATACTGGCATCATCTGACTATGTGTTTTGATCTTCCATGGGACTAAAGTAATTCTCTATGGTCAGATTCTTCTTTTTCTGCTGTTTATTCATTTCCTCAGCCCAAGACCAATTTACAACACTTCCAGGGCTTTGGGTTTTGGGGGGGAGACACCTCAGTGGGACCTTTATTACTCCAAGTTATGCTCTCTTGCCTGTTCTTTGATATGTAGATGACCACATCACTGCCCTCTACTTTGGGGCTATAAGGAGGGATCCAGGTATCTTTGTATGGAAGCCCAACCTTCAATATGTGAGTTTAGGCAAACAGCAGAGTCCTACCCCAGGGAGAGCAGAGAAATTTCTGCAGATTTCCCTTACCCTCTCTGGGGGTTCAGGCTGCTTTCTCCTGCTGCAGATTCTGTGGCTAGTGCTCCGCACTGCACATTCACCCAGGTGCAGCAGAGTTCTCTCACTGCCCCTTCAAGCTGTTCTGGTGGTCTCTGGGCTGGGCTAGGCTTATTTCTTGATTTCTTGCTGTTATAAATGAAGGCAAAGAAAAACCTGCTAGACTGAGAGAAAAGGGAACATTCTATTCACAAACCTGGCAAGATATTGGGCACCTCACCTGAGGCACGAATTGGTCTTCGAAGGTCAGGTAATTTATAGTCCTCAGAAACTCTTTCCCCTCCCTCTTGAATTTCCATAGGCCCTCAGACTTTGAGTTACAATCTAAGAGGTCCACCCATTCCATGACATGTCCACAAAACGATCCCCCCCACATCATACAATGAATGATATGCTGATGATCCCCAATCATCACAGGGGGTGTGTGGGTTAATATTTAATTATCTAATTGAGCAAACTCAGTTGCTTTGGGTTAAGATCTCTAGGTCACTCTTGACTAGTTGAGAACCAGTTTGGGGTTTGCTATCCCTGGAATGGGATTTGGAAAACTCTTCCAGTCTTGGGATTGGCTGGGCCATTCCCCCTTTGTAATGGATTCCCTAAGGGCTCCCTGTGAAGACCAACACCCTACATTCCTCACACTTGCAAATTTATCAGCTTCCTTCAGCTCCATTCTACATGAAGGAGTGATTTCCTTCAGAGAAATTTTTTATCTCTTTTTTCCAACTGGTTGATTCTATTTTTTGAAGCATTCTTCTCATTGCCTTTTGGGTTGCTTTTTCCTTTTGGTCTAAACTGGTTTTAACAATTTTTTTTCAGTATTTCTTTATATTTTCTCCACCAAACTGCTGATTTGGTTTTCATGCTTTACCTATGTCGCTCTCTTTTTTCTTCCCAATTTTCCTTCTACCTCTCTTACTTGCTAAATTATCCCATTTGCTATTTCTCTTGGGGGATTTGCAAAAAGAAATTTTTTTAAAAAAGAAAAAGGAAAAGAAACTTCAATTTTGTCATCTTCTGAGTGTGTATTTTGATCCTCCAGGGAATCAAAATAATTTTCTATGGTCAGGTTCTTCTTTTTCTGTTGTTTCCTCATTTCCTCAGCCTATGACTGATTTACCACACTTCCAAAGCTTTGGAGGGGTTTTGGGACACTGCTTAGGGAACTTTAATTCCACCAAGAACTTATGAGAGGCTCTGACTTCTCTTACCTGTGCTTGGTTTTTGGATGACCAGAAGCACCCCTCTCTGCCTTGGAGCTGTGAGGGAGGTCCCTGATACTCTGTGGTAGTGTGGGAACCAGATGGTAACCTCGAACTGAGTATGGGCAAAGTAGCAGTGTCCTACCCCTGGGATAGCAGAGAAATCTTTCTAGTCTTTCCCCACCCCATTCCATCTGCAAACTGAGCATTCTGGAAGTGCTAGATAGCTCCACAGGGTTTCTCAGGCTCTCCACTCACTCTGGTGTGGCAGAGTTCTCTCACTGCCGGTTCAAGTGGCCCCCGTGATCTCTGGGCTAGGAGGTCTGGAAACTGCCCCCTCTGCCACAGACCCAGGTGCTCCCAGGGACCCAGGCATCCTGTGGGCTGTTCCTGGAAGTCTAGAGCTGTTTGCTTCAGCACAGCGTGGTACAAATCTGGCTGGACTGTGGCTCTTTCCAACCCCTTGTCCCAGTGTAACAGACCTTACCTCCCATCTTCTAAGGTTTTTTTTTGGTTGTTGTTTTTTGCAAGGCAATGGGATTAAATGACATGCCCAAGGTTACACAGCTAGGTAATGATTAAATATTTGAGGCAGAATCTGATCTGAATTCACTTTTGTGCTGACTCCAGGGCTGGTGCTTTATTCACTGTGCCACTTAATGACCCTAAGTTGTTTCGTCCTGGGAAATTGCAACACTCAGTCTTTCTGTGGGTTCAGCCCACTCTAAGTTGTGGATAGAGTCATACTTTGATAGCTTTTGAAGTTTTTTGCAGATGAGTTTCAGGGAATTCCTGCCTTCATGCCACCATCTTTTAGATGGCACACTCCCATTGGTAAGGTGTAAGTCATTTGTCTTTACTGATGTTTGACTTTCATTCTGGAAGATCATGACACCTGGATGGTGATGCCACTACAATTGGATTTGAGTGCGATGGTGCTATGCTGTGGTAGTTTGCACCTAAAAGCAACCCCCACCGTTTTTTATGGTTAGAAGTATCCCATCCCTTTTGCAGCTAGAAGCAATAGCTAGAGACACTCCAAGCATAGCTAGGAATCCTCCAATGATGACATGTGGTTAGTAAAACTCTTTTCCCTTCTTATTCAAAGTTGACAGTCTAATCAATCCCCCACAGTTTTTGTGGGCAAGGGACTGTGGCCAGCTCTCTAATCATTATATTACATTGTCTCCAATATATTCTAAGCAATCCGGAGGTGGTTTCAACTTATACAAAAGAAAATAGTGTATGCAATTGTTTTGTATTTTAAAGAGGCTATTATAATACTATAGGTGTGCAATAAGAAGGGTTTATGTTAATTTAGTATAAAAAGGTATTGGGAAAAGGTGTTAGGAACCACCCTAGGCAGAAGTCAGCTACCTAGGACTCCTGGCTACCACCTAAAGGGTTTACTTTACGTGGTAAGTAAAAGGGACAACTCACTGTTTCTATTGAAAGTAAGAACTTTCCTTTTATTTGGGGTGAGAAAGACAAGCAGGGGAAGGACACAGCTGGGACCACACCTCTCCTCGGGCAGCACTAAGAAGCTTGGAGGCAGGTGTCTTCCGGAAGTTCTTGGTGTTTGGAGTTGTAATGGGGACTAAGATGTTAGGCAGCCTGTCAGCATGGCCAGGGTCAGGATGGGTGAAGCTCGTCCAGGTCAAGTCCATGATTCCGTACTGCGAACTGCCGATGGGTGGAAATGTATGTACTTGGTTCCGCCCGGACAGGGGCAAGATCATATGGAATTTGGATCGCTCTCCTTGGGCCCGAGGAGGCCTGCAGTGAATATTGTAGAGGAGGCGCTCCCCAGGCACCCCATCTTCAGCTTCCAGAGCCTGCTTGTAGAGTATGTCCAGAGGCAGTTGTTGCTTTTCCCCCAGGAGTTCATGTAACAGTGTGTGGATCCTGGTGTGCCTGAGATGGTACAGGTCCAGGAGCTGGTTGAATTGGTCCTCCCAGGAGGTATGGTCTTGTTTACAGCGCTCCTGCAGGCTGACTAAGACATGGTACAGAGCTACAAAAGTCTCCCATGGAAGGATATCCTGTGGAAGAACAGCAGGGGATTCCTTGGCCCGCTGCCCCAAATCCCTTTGTGGGGAACTGATCTTCTTTTTCCAAGCCTGGATGTTCTTTTTCAATTTCCAGATCAAAGCAAATTTTTCCACATAGCTAGAAGCACTCTGGGGCATATCTCTCAAGGATGAAAAAGCTACTGCCCTCTTATCCTTGAACTCCATTGAAAATCTCTTTGTCCAATTTCCAGGGGCCATAGGGTCTGAGCCTTTCATAGTGGTAGAGGGGGCACTGGAGACCCTGGTAGACAAAGGGGTGGTGGGGACTGAGACTGGGATGGTATCTGGGACAATGGCAGGGATGGACACCACTGACTCTGATTCAGTTGTGGTTTTTAGTAGAGGCTTAGCCTCCTCTCTCTTGATGGAAGGGAATATCTTCAAGTGCCCTGAGTCAATGGAAATTTTCTTCCTCTCAGCCTGGGAGAGTTGAGGCCCAGTGTCAGCAAGGCCTCTCTTGGATGAGGTGATGGCTTTCAGGGCTCCCAAGTGCAGCCATTCTCTTTGTGACTCTGAAAGGGCCTTAGCCAGTAGCTGGAACAGCCGTTGGTAGGTGTTTTGGGAAAGTTGCTTTTGGTCCTGGAGCTTCTGAAGAGTGACTTTCACCCACTCCTGATCCTTTTCACTGAGCTCCAGACTCTCATCAGTGAGGTTGAAATCAGCCACCCTGATGGGTTGTCCCAGCATGACCTGCTGCAGTAGCTGAAACCACTTCTCATTGGCCTCACTTTTTAGTTTCTCTTTTTTGGGCACATAAGAGGGAACTTTGAGCTTTTTGAGCCGGTGGAATTTCAGGGGGGGCTCCTTTTCTCTCATTTTTTGGCCTTTGGCTTTATCCTCCAGAGCCACTGCCTCCCCAGGCTTCAGAAGTTTATCCTTAAATTGGGATACAATGAGTTTCTTCTTGACATCTTCCCATGAACTGGTGACCTCCCATGAACTGGTTACCCATGGCATTACATCTTCAAGTTTTTTAACAGTTTCCTGGTACTTATCTTTTTCTCGCACCAGGGGAAAAGAAACTGGCTTCATAACTTCAGGCACCATGTCTTTCTTCTTAACTGCTTTGTCTTTAAGTTTCCTCAAAATGCCTTTCTTTGAAATGAATGAACTCTTTTCCATAGCCATTTCAGTGATTTGAGATACACCTTTCTCTTCTTCCTCCTCCTCTTCCTCCACCTCCTCTTCCTCCTCCTCCTCTTCTTCCTCCTCTTCCTCCTCCTCTTCCTCCAAGATCATCTCCAAGCCACGTTCCCTGCGTCTCCTGACTCTCTCCTCTTTTCTCCATTTCCTTTCCTTCTTATATTTTTGAACCTTCATTTTAAGGTTCTTCAACCAATGCCTCAGCTCCTGGGTCTCCTTTTTATCCTCTTTGGTCAACTTAGCTTCTTCAAAGAGTTTGTCTCTTTCCTTCACGGCCAACTTCCATTCCTTCATGGCAATTTTCAACTCCCTGGAGTAGACTGACTTTTCCAACTTATCCAAGTTAGTCTCCTTCTCGGCCAAGCTTCTATCCACATCAGCCATACTTTCTCTGTGGTGAGCCAGATATTCCTCTCCCAGGGCTACTTCCCTCTCCTTCAGGAAGGGTCTTTCCAAACCTTCAGAATCTCTAACCTTCCCTTCCTCTGTCAGAAGAGCTTCTTTTTCTATTTTCTTACTCTCCTCCTTGACCAGGTCTTTCTCATCCTCCAGCAATCTCCTTTCTTTCCGCAGCTGCCTCCTCCATTTCCGG
Source organism: Macrotis lagotis (assembly GCF_037893015.1). Taxonomy (NCBI): domain Eukaryota; kingdom Metazoa; phylum Chordata; class Mammalia; order Peramelemorphia; family Peramelidae; genus Macrotis; species Macrotis lagotis. The sequence continues at coordinate 290,499,458 of NC_133659.1, forward strand.
AGCTCCCACCTCATTGTTGCCTTTTTCTCATAGTCTTTATCTTCTATTATAGCTCTCAGTGTCCTGGAAAATTCCTTCTTCTCCTGAAGCTTCTTCTTCTCCTTCTGGAGCTTTCTCTTCTGTTCACTATCCACCTTGGGCTCTGATAGTTTTGTCTGCTCCTTATCTGATTTGGCCTCCTCACTCAATTCTTCATGCTTGTCAAGTTCACTTTCTTCCCCTTCTCTCCCCTTAGAGGATTCACCCACTTCCTCAATTGAAGAAGGCTCTACTCTTCCAGTCTTTTGGAGTTGCCTCTCTTCTCTATCTATTCTCTTTTCTTCTTGAAGCTTTTTCTTTTTTTCCTTCAACAAAATCTCCTCAACAAAGAGCTTCTTTTTCTCCTTGACCACTTCTTTCTCTCCCTGATGTAGTCTTGTCCTCTTTGCCCTGAGGATCTTTTGTTGTGAAACAAAGCTCTCTTCCCCTATGAACTCTTCAGTACGGCTCAGCTCCATCTCCTTCTGCAACAACACTTGCTTCTGTTGGAGTAGCTCCTTTTCCTCCTTAATCACCTCTGCCATTTCTGCAGCAAGCTGATTTTCTTCTAGCAACAGGTTTATTTCTTGCCTGGAGATCTTAAATTCCTCCACCATGAATTTAACCATTTTCTGCCTGGTTGATAATATCTGGTCAAGTGACAGCTTTCCTTGCTTTTGAAGCAAGTTCTGCATTTTCTCTATCAGCTCCAGCTCTTTCCCCAGGAGCATCTGCTTATCAAGGATTTCTGCTTCAGATGATCCCTCTTCCAATACTCCCTCCTCAAATACTGCCTTCCTAGGGGGTTTCTCCTTTGATGGTCTCTCTTTAGATGGTCCTTCAGATATTTTCTCCTCAAATGTCAGCAGCTCAGACGGTCTCTCTTCAGACACCTTCTCAAATGTCACTTCCTTAGGCATCCCCTCCTTAGGCAGCCTCTCCGTAGGTGGCCTCTCCGTAGGCAGCCTCTCAGTAGGCAGTCTCTCCTTAGATGGTCTTTCTGTAGGTAGCCTCTCTGTAGGTGGCCTCTCTATACGCAGCCTCTCCTTAGGCAGTTCCTCCTTAGGGGTCCTCTCCTTTGGTGGCCTTTCTTTAGGCAGCCCCTCCTTTGATGGCTTCTTCTTAGGCAGCTTCTCCTTAGCCAATTCCTCTTTTGATGGCTTCTCTTTAGCAGGTTTTTCCTTAGGCAATCCCTCCTTAGGCAGTCTCTCCTGGGATGGCTTTTCCATATGTGCCTTCTCTTTAGGCACAGCCTCCTTATGCAGCTTCTCTTTGGGCAGTCCTTCAGTGGATGGCTTCTCCTGAGGCAGCCCTTCCTTAGATGGCATCTCTTCAGGTACCCACCCCTTAGATGGTTTCTCCTTAGGTAGCCTCTCTTTAGATGGCTTTTCCTTGAGTGCCTTCTCCTCAGGCAGCTCAATCTTAGATGGCTTCTCTCCAGGTAGTCTCTCCTTAGATGGCTTCTCTTCAGGCACCCACTCCTTGGATCCTTTCTTCTTTGGTGACTTCTCCTCAGGCAGCACCTCCTTAGATGGTTTTTCTTCAGGTAGCCTCTCCTTAGATGGCCTCTCCTTAGGGAACTTCTCCTTAGATAACATCTTCTCCTGAAGATGTTCTGTTTCTTCTTGTGTCTTTTCCTTCTTCCTTCCTAATCTTTTCTCTGAGCCCTTTTCCATCTTGTCCTTTACAGATGCCTTCTTCACCCTAGCCAGTAGATTCTCCTCAGAGACAGAGATCTGGTCCTCTTCAGGGATGATGTCTTTGTGAACCTCTTTTCTTCTACCCCTGGACAACCTCCTCTCTTCCTTGTCCCCAATTCTGACTTTCTGGTCTAGCTTCAATTTAGCCTTTAACTCTTCCTGGATATCCTTGAACAAGGCTGTGTCCTTTAAGAGCCCAGACTCTTCCTCTTTCCTCTTCCTTTTCATTTTCTCTCCTCTGGCCAGTTTTGCTTTTAAATGGGCCAATTCTCCCTCTCCCCTGGTCAGTTCGTCCTTTGTCTTGTCCAGGTCATCTTCTTCCTTGACCAGTATTTTCTTCTTCTTTTCTAGGTTCATCTGTCTCTGCTCTTGTTTCCTGAGTTTATCCTCTTGTGAGGTAAGGTCTATAATAGCTGAGGAAAACACTTTTCTTTTTCTTGCTTTCTTAATTTCAATCTCAGCCTCTCCCTCCTTTGCCTCTAGGATCACATCCTCCTCTTCCTCCTCCTCTTCCTCCTTCTCCACCTCCTCCTCCTCCTCCTCCTCCTCTTCCTCCTCCTCTACTTCCTCTGCCACCTCTTCCTCCTGAGGAGATGGTAGCAAAGGGCAGATGGCCTGGAAGAGCTCCCAGCTTGGAGACCGCTTATCTAGCTTCTGCTCAGCCATGGTCACTATCTCTTGACCCAGATTCTCAGGCAAGTCTTTTTGGGAGTGTGATATTCTCATGTTCACTAATTGGAAGATGTTATCCCTCCAAGTTTCCTCTTCTCCCGGTCCAATAGAATGAGCCTTCCCTTTAGGCACCACCTTATCCTCCTTCTCCTTGTCCTCCAAAATTCTGTCCACTTCTTCAGATTCTTCCTTCTCTTCTTTCCCCCTCACCTTCTTCTCAGTCTTCTTCTTAGTCCCTTTGGCCCACTTCTTCTCTTTGGCCTCCTTTATGCTTTTCTTTTTCCGAACATTCCTTAGGACCTTCAGGCTCAAACCATCATATTCATTCAAGGATTCTTGAGACTGATAATCCAGTGATGTCTGCTTCTGGACATCCTCACTCCTCACTCTGGATTCTCTATGTGGAATTTGAGTGACTGACAACACTGATTGGAGGCTTACCTCTGACTTGCTCTCAGCACTTTCCAACAGTGTCTCGATAGAGGTAGAGGATGAGAAGCGTTTTCCAACATCTTGACTTCTGCCTTTGGACTTCTTGAGGGAATCCAAAGTCTTGAGTTTTGCTGCATGAAAATACACACACACACACACACACACACACACACACACACACACACATTATGTGAAGTATGAGAAAACCTGTCCCTGAATCTAGGGTAAACTGGGCAGAACCCCAAAAGGACAAAGAAAGGGTCAATGATGCAGCCTATGTCTGGCCTCTATTTCAAGTCCAAAAATAGGAAAACTGATGCCTGGTAGGCTACCTTTAGTTGTTTCTTCATTGAACAAATACTAATCCGTAAGCTCCTACTGGACTGGAAATTTAATAGAATCAACCTGGATTCTTCCTTTATTCCCCAGCTTAATCAGTTCTGTTTTCTAGACACCTCCTTGGTGCATAGAGTGGAACCTGACTTGGAACAGGAAAGATGAATCTTCCTGAGTTCAAATTTAGTTTCAGTTAATTGCTAGTAGTAAGAGCCTAAGTAAGTTACTTAACCCTTTTGGCCTCAGTTTCCTCATCTGTAAAATGAACTGAGTAGGAAATGACAAACCACTTCAGTGTCTTCACTAAGAAAATACCAAATGGATTAGCAAAGAGCTGGATAAGGCAAGTCATGTCACAATTTGTGTCTATCTCGCCTATGTCCATTCCAAGGCTAATATCTCCTTTATCTAATGTTTTGTTTTCTTTTTGCCAGCATCTGGATCAGAAGAGATGCCCTTGTGAACTTAACTCTTTTGTTTCTGGGCTTCTTTTCTCATGTTTGCCAAACTGGCTCCTGTCTATTTTCCAAGTTCTATCTATTATCCACGATCCTCCATACTTGAATCTTTGAATAGGCTATCTCCTTTGTCTGGATTGGAATCACATTCCCCTTTTAAAAGTCTTAGTCTTAACCCCTACTCTCCCAGTTATATGTGCTGCCTACCCCATCCTCCCATCCCTCTTATCAATATCCCCTCTAATCAGAGGACTATTTCTTTGCATAAACCAAGTCCAGCCCAGTATCTTGCACATGGTCGGGCTTAATAAATGTAGAACTGAATTAGTGAAAGGGGAAGGCAAATGAGAGGTCTAGAAGTCATTCAGTTGGTGACAAAGAATTCAGCTAGGTAAGTGAAGGACCTGGCAAAGAGGATTGTTCAAGACATCATTAGTGTCTATGGAAAAATCCTTGATCTATAGACTGATGGGCAAGGGTAGGGGAAAAAGCCAATGTTTAAACAACTATAATTCAAAATAACTGGCTTCCTTTGTAATCAAATGCATTTTATTTATTATGATGTTAGAGCACTATATCAATATTCAGAATATATTATTTTTAATAGTATTTTTAAAAATTATTCTGAGAAGTCACTATAGGCTCTACCAGACTTTCACAAAGTTCCATTACACTAAATGGTTAAGCACCTCTGATTTGTGCTGGCAAAAGTCTTTGAAAGTTATTAGATAGAGTGAAAGGATGGAAGCCTCCAAGTGTGTTCAAAAGGATGGAATACTTAATCATGTCTCTTAAAGATTTTCCTTCCAAAAATTGCTAGTAAACTTCCGAGGAGCAAAGGTTGGACTGACCTGTGGTAAAAAAAAAAAAAAAGAGCCCTCCAGGAGGACCACTGATGCTCTCATCTCATTCTAGGATACTTAATTTGACAATTTTACTTTTGGGGGGGTTGTTTGTTCTTTCTTCCCTCATTCCCTCCATCCTTCCTTTCTTTTTATTTTTTCCTTCCCTTCTTTCTTTTTCTCTTTGTTTTTAATATTTATTTTATAAAATTTAAGTTTTAAATATCTCCCTCCTGTCCAATCCTCCCCCACCCACTGAGAAGTTAACAATATGATTTCAATTATACATTTGAAGTCACGCAGAACATATTTGTATATCTGGCTACAGTTTCAGCAGTGGAACTGAGGATACCTTCAGAAAAGACTTGGTCAGCCTTACGTGTTTCTTTTTCTTGTCTGCTTCACTCTTCATTTGACTCTTTAGACAATGGTGTTCAGTGGGAGATGCTGATACCTGGAACATTTTATTTTCATACCATCACTCCATTAAGTAATATCCCCTTGTTCGATGTGAGAATCAGAGCCAAGGTAGAATTTCTCCTTCACTGATTCCTCTACCTTTGAAAGATGAAGTTACCATCAAGGCAAACAAAAAAGATCTAAGCTGTTTTATGAGAGAGAGAGAGAGAGAGAGAGAGAGAGAGAGAGAGAGATCCAGCAGAGGATGCCTGGATAAGACCCTCCTCATTATTATTATATATTACCTCTGTTTCAGACTTATGGCACTTTTCAAATATTTCTTCAATTTCTTCTTTCTGGACAGATATCTGCAGTAAAACTTGAGGACAATATTGATTCTGTTTCTAATGATCTTCGCCCCAGTGCTCTCTGTGCTTCTTTCATCTAGTTCTAGGATTTCCCCAAATGAATATATCTTCATAATATCCAATACTACGGTTCTCTTGAATACAGTATCACCTTCCAAAGTTACTGGGTCTTAGCCCATGAAGGTTAAATGATATCTGTCTATTAGGGCTCCAAAAGTGCTACCTCAATATTCTTCCTGGCTTCATGTTCGAAACTACTCATAGTATTGTTCTTGAGCCCCATTCACTGCAATTCCCCTTTTAGAACAGGTAGAATATATCACATAACCTCATATAGCTACAAGAACAAAAAAGTGAAATTTACTAGAGAAAGCTTTATGAAGAGAAGAAAACAGCAAAAGTACATGCAATTCAGCAAATGCTACTCCCAAACATTTCGTTTGGCACTCCCAAGTCCTTGATAAACTTGCAAGTTATTACAAAGAATCTTTTTTTTCAAATTACTACACTAGAACATTTCATCACCAAGTTTGATATAAGATGAATACATAGGGAATTATATCCCATTGTCTCTGTTGGATTGGTGATGTGGATCTTGTCATTGATTCCCCATAAGTGTTGCAGCTACAAAGTCCCATAAATGGAGCTTTCGTTACATCTCTTCTGTATTGAGAATTTTGGTCACCTTTATTTTTGTTTGTTGAAACTTAAAGACATTATGTTTCAAATATCTCAAAAGTTGTCAGATAAATGAATTTCCATTGTTACCTATGAAAAATATCTTCCATTATATTCCTTTCCCAGATGTTGGAAGATAGTGGAAGATAGAAGGGTCTAGTATATTTTGCTCAATGGGATTATGACAAGTCCGACATGATTGAAGGAAACAACAACAATATTCACTTCCATTATGTTATATCGCTCTTGGAACTTCTTGTGATTAAAGCTAGACTTATGTCCTCGGGGTTGGTTCTCAAATCAGACACTAGATTTTTCAGTGAGGTAAATGGATGCTAGGTTGATCTTGATTATGCCAGAGTTCATATCCCTTTTTGAGTCATGAACAGTATCATTGGGCTGGAGCCTATAGTCATTGGTCAGAAGGTCATCCACATGGTATCATTTCTTATTTACACAATGATGTACTGTAAGCCCACAGATTATGTCATGGGAAAACAGTGGTTTTTGCTTGATGTATAGATCTCCACCTTAATTCCTCTCTACAAGCCCTTCAGCACACCTCCACTCCCTTTTTCTTTTCTGTGTTGATTTCCCCTATTAGAATGTAAGATTCCTGAGGGTAGCAACTGTCTGCCATTCCCAGAATTTAACACAGTCTAGGAGATTCTGATTGACAGATTTCTTTTGCCTATGAAAGTCAGCTCAGAGCAAGCTGGCATTAGGCGTAGGAATCAGGCATTAAGAAGATGTGGCTTGAAATCTTGCCATCAACATCTGCTGTTGGTGCACAGGGTCATATGATGTGTTGGCAGCAAGAGCGGAAATGGACCAATAACTGTCATTATGCAGTGAGTTGGGAATGTTCTTTGTAGTGATCACCCCTGTGGGACTTCTCCTTCTCTCTTCCTTCTCTGATTCAGAACTTTGATTCTTCTGTTTTCTACCTGCTCTCCTACAAATTTACCAAGTATCACTGCCCAATTTTGTGACAGGTGGAATAGGCAGGGAGGATCAGCTAGAAGCATCCACTGATGGCAGCTCTCAGACATTCACATATTTCTCTTTACGCCTGACCTTGTATTAGGATCTTGTTCTTGGTGGTTGGATACTTTGAACACCAGGGGGCACCAAAGCACATAGAGGGCTGTCCTGGGAGTCAGGATGGATCATCTTCCTGAGTTCAAATCCAACTGCAGACATTTCTTAACTGTTTAAACCGAGGTAAGTCACTTACCATCTCTGTTCTCCAGTTGCCTGACCTTTGAAATGAGGGGGTTGGAATGATACCTTCTGAAGTACCTTCTAGCTCTAAAAATCTATGGTTTAATGAATTTGGGGGCTCCTTATAGAAATAGTGAAGTCAAAAGGAAAATGTAGGTTTAAAGGGAAAGATAAAGAAATTCAGTTTAAGGATATACTTGGAACCAACCTTTTAATCTAGTGTAATTCCCTTTTCTTGCAGGCAAGAAAACTGAGGCCTGAACAAGGAAAAGTAATTTGACCCAGATCATATGGATATGGCCACACACTGCTCATTGCTTGCAAACATTTGATCCTCACAAATACTCCAGGAGAGGTGTTTCTGTTATTGCCCTGGAGTTTTTGTTATTGCCAGTGTTACCGATGAAGAAACTGAAGCAAACAGAAGTTAAGTGTATTGCCTAACATTATAGCCAGTAAACACATGAAACTGAATTTGAACTCAGGCATTGCTGATTCTAGGCCCAGGTTATCTATCCACTATGCCACTGGCTACATGACACGATGCCCAGACAACTGACACAGCTTACCTAACATCACAAAGATAGTGATTGGTATAATTGAGACTCAAGTCCCAGTACCCTGACTCTAAATCGCTCTCTTCTGGTTGCCCCATGTTTCTTGAGACTCTGTCAAGTTGATTCTGGTACTAGTGTGTGGTCAACTCTGTGCCAACAACTCATCCTACAGACAAGTAGACTGAGCCACAATAAGAAAGGGTGATCAGCAGAACCAAGAGCTTTTGTTGTGGGGATGGCTCTTTCTTGGCTCCTTCCTTTTCTGTAGGAAGTTCTCTCCTTTCCCTCTGCTCCCTTGGGGACACTTCCCTATATGATTCTCCCCCTTTCAACTCCAGGGAATGACATTTGGATATTCTCTGAATCATCTGTGTACCTGCTCTTTGCTGGATGTCCAACTGTTTCTTTTGTTCTTCGTAATATTCAGATTGGGAAATGCTCTCAGCAACCTTGAAGGCTGGGTGCTGAGTAACCTTTGGTTCAGTTGTGTACAAGCAAATATTCGGGCGAATGTAGGAAGAAGGGGTCAGGTCATCTTTGAGCTGGTGCTCCACTACCTCCACTAAATCCTGAAGGTCATTGAGCCGCATTCCAAGCATGTGGTCCAAGGAATCCTCTCCAATCTTCTCTTTCCTAGGGAAAACAAGATGGAGGAAATGATGCCCCAGGACAAAGGAGGGAAGAGTCCTGAGGAAGGCAAGGCATTATGCGTCTGGGGAAAATCTAGTAAATGATGAGAGGATCTCAGGAAGGATAGAGGCACTGGTGAGAAGGTGTGAGGGCAAGTGCCTAAATGCAGGGTAAGGAACCAGTCTGAGGAGGGTACCAAAGAAGGAGAGGCCCACACTCCCCCATGAGAATTGTATTATGGTCATTCCTTAGGATCCTTCATCCTCAGTTAGAAGGGGTCTGCTCATACAATTCCACAATTATATATTATATACATATATCTATATAGAGACACATAGAGATATATAGACATATAAATGTGGAATCATCCAGTGAAATGAAGTACCCTGCCCAAGGTCTCATAGGTAGTTATCAGAGATTAGAAATCAGCTTCCCTGACCTATTTTCTCCCCTAGCCCATTGGCTCCCCTGTAGGATGGATATAAACTACAAAGGCCTGGCCAGTTCAGGGTATGTTATTCTCTGGAACAGAGGCAAGCAAAGGTCCAAGTACAAGGAGAAGGGGAAATCAGAGGAAGGTGAGCACAGTGTCTGACCACACCACTTACTGGAACAAGCGAAAGGTCTCCCGATTTTGGAGCAACTCCAATAAGGATGCCTTGTTCTGGATGCCAGCAAAAGTCCCAATAAGCGTCCAGGCCTTCTTCTGCACATTCAGATTCCTATCCAGCAGCCCATGGATCAGAGGGATAGCAAAGAGACGACTGATGAGGCCGAGTCGCTCCAGGCCTTCCCAGGCATTAAGCCGGATTTCGCCCTTAAAGTGGAATGTGTCTTCGAGCAGCTGCCTAGCAGTATCTGACCGTAGTTCTGGTGCCACAGAGTATTCAGCAAATATCTGTGCCATGGCACTGACACATTGCTTGTATTTGTCAGGTTCAGCCTTGTTCATTATGTGCAGCAGGGTCCCTATGGTTTTGGTGGCTAATGAGTCATTCATCTGGTGGCTTGGGTCCTTGAGGCTTAGGAGCAGGTCCTTAAGGTATTGGTCTCTGTCAGGCAAGGCTAGTTCCCTCCTGAAATGCAAACAATGTCCTTTTTTAGCAGCAAGGCTTTCTACAGCAAAGAAGCTAAGCTCATCACTGTCATAGCTTACAGGTAGCTGGGAACTCTCTAGGGTGCACTGAAGGAAGACAGGGGTCCCCTCAGGCCAGAGGAAGGCCCTCACCACTGAATTAGGGATATAGCCATCAGGGGCAATGATCCACTTCCGTCCTTGGCCAAAGTAACACTTCAACAACTGCATAGGGTGGAGGGCATTCCTGAGCATTAACTGTTCTGGGGAGATAATGGTCAGGGGAGCCTTTTCCTCTGGGGCTTGATCTGAGAAAACAAACTTGCGTTTCTTCTCAGAGGTACCCATTATGTTTATTTGGCCATGGATGTCTTCTACATAGGGGATCATATGGTCAAAGGCAATAGTTCGTTGGTTGAGGAGGGCATCCATCCTCTGAAGTTTCTGTGCTCCTTTTTCTAGGCAGATATAGCGAGGCACAAAAATGGTGCCAAAGGACAAGAAGAAGCTGGGTAAGAATGGAATGGGATCTTGTTTCACTTCATCTTCAAGGTTCAGAGAAGCCAAATGGTCGAGTAAGGATTGAGGAAGCAGTTTCGTGCAGGACACCAGGTAGATACAATTGTTGAAAGTGACAAGCAGATCTCCCTGTTCGTTGGCAAAGCAAACTGGGCCAAATTGCATGCTGGAGTTTAATCTGGCCAAGGAGTTACCTTGCATGTCCCAGATGACCACAGCACCCTCACTGTCCGCTGTGACAAAGATTCCCATGGTCAGGGAAATATCAAAGGAGACAATTGGTTGTTTGTGCAGGCACCCAGTCTCTTGGAAAGATGAATCCTGGCTCATTTCAGAGGACACCAGGAAGTCAGAATACTTCCAAAGTCGAAAGCGATTCTCATTGGTGATGGCACCCACACATTTGGGTAGCAGGACCAGGTGGTGGAGGTGGCAGTTGCTTAAGATGCTGGTGAAAGCATAAAGGCTCAACTTAGTGCCCTCAAAGATGACCTTTGACAGGCGTATGTAGCGATCCATGCCATAAGAACAAAACAAGGTATTCTCCCTGGAGCTGGTAGGTGATCCGGTCAGGGTGGAAATGATCAGAACAGGTCCAGAATGCAAGTGTTTCTTCACATGAACAAATTTGTGTTGGGACAACAAGCTCACAAGGCCACTTTTGTGCCCACAGAGGATCAGTCCTTCAATGCTTTGGCCCAGGGAAGGCTTCTCATAGGCCAGACATTGTATTTGATCTTCAGTGTCATTGCCAATTTGAAGGATGTATTTGGGCATCGATGGGCACTTGGTGGTATCAAAGATGATCACATTGACATTACCCATGGCCACAAACAGCTCCTTATTTTCTGGATCATAGGCTGAGGAGACAGCTTTGTCTAGAGAACTAAAGGGCCAGGTGAGAAACAAGAGGTTGCCAGTTATGGGGCACAGGAAGCGAAAGAGACCATCATCGGTACGGCAGAAGATGAGGGTCCTGTTGCTTCCATGGTGGATGCGTTGCAGGCGGCGGGGACTGGCACCACAGTTGTTAAACAGCTGGTAGAAACAAGACATGTGGTATAAGGAGAAGCTGTACTGGGATTGGCAAAAGAAGGTGCTGTCATCGATGAATTGCAGAGAGTACAGCACATCCTCGCAGATGCTCAGCTCGCGCAACAGACTGCCTGATTTAACGTGCCATTCCTTCAGCCTCCCTTCGGCCCCCGCAGTCAGTAGGGTGTGGATTTTGGCAAGGGAGCGGACCAGCACCACAGGACCTGTGTGGGCCTGGAAGCTGAAAGACCTCCGTTCAAAGCTTGGATCCAGATTCCAGATGTGTATCTGCCCAGCCTTATTCCCTCCAAAGAGGTAACCCTCAGATAAGCAAGTGCAGCAGCAGGTTAATGAGTGACCACTGGTGGGAGATGAGAAAGTCTGTTCCTCCACCAGCTTCGTGTGGCCCTGCCACACAAGGATACGTAAGAAGCTCTCACACATGGCCAGGAGAGAATTCTCGCATCCATCTAGGTTGATCCCCTGTACCAGCTCACTGCCAGACATGTTCAGTATCTGCAGGACATGGAGACCCTTCCCTCCTGGCTCAATGACCCAAGTTACCACAGCCCCTGCGATTCCTGATAGCAGCAAGCCTGTCCTCTGGTGATAGGCCAGGCAGCTGATGGAGAAGCGGCAAGGGACCACGCAGCGCTCCTTGAAGCCACTGCTGTGATCCCCAAAGATCCGCAGAATCATGTCATCACAGTAGGCAATCAAGACACGGTGGACGTCTGCGTGGACTAGGGCCATGACTGGTGGCAGATGATTTATCTGGGGCACCTCTCTCTTCTCCACTTTTGGCTGGCCAGTTTTATGATACATCCACAGCACCATCTAGGAGGGGATAAAATAAGGAATGTGCCAGGTACTATGACAGTCTCAGAGGAGGCAAAAGATAGTCCCTGCCCTCAAGGAGCTTACAGTCTAATAGGAGAAACAACATGAAAAAGACTATGTAAAAACAAGTAATAACAATAATAAATTAGACATAATTAACAATTGGGTTTGGGAAAGACTTCCTTGTGGATGGTGGGAGTTTAGCTGGGACTTGAAGAAATCCAGGGGCGCCAGGTAGTGGAAATGAGGCTGGAGAGGGTTTTAGAGGCAGCCTTTGACCATGAGCAAGTCATGTGAAATGTCTGGACCTCAGTTTTCTCACTGTAAAAATGTGTGCCTTTGGAGTGCTCTGTAGTTGTTGTTGATTTGTGACTGACAGAGGGAGGATCTTTTTGAGTTCTCCATCCATGGAGTGATTTGTGTATGGTCACAAACAGGGTAAAAAGGTGAACCAAGAAAGAATGATTCTAGACCAGTGAACTCTCTAGATTCTCTGCCTACTCTCCCTTCTGGAGTCCTGGGCTACCTCAATAGTCTGCTGGTTGTTTTTCTGTTCTTATCTCCTCCTTTCTGATTTATCTTTCATAAGTTGCTAGACTAATCTCTGAGGCTCAGCTTAAATAAAGGCTGAGGCAGTGTAATGGGCAAAGGCAAGAGAGTACAGAACCTACCTTGGGTAGGTGGCCAGAGAGGGAAACAAACCCAAGAACAGGAAGTCTGATGGAGATGGCACAGAAGGGATAAAGGAATGGAATGAAAAACATGTAGCAGGCATAGTGCCGGGTTTTTATTTACAACGCCGGCTTCTTTATGCTAGTCCGTCCTCTTACTCACCAGTCCAACCCATGATGAGTCTTCGGGGTACCTCCGACCCCACTCTTTGATGGGGGAAGAACCAGACAGAGCGCCTGAGGTGGATAATGAGTCTTTATTCTTCTGTGATCACATCCCGCTCTCGCCCAACCTCTCAGCAGACACTTTTATCCCCTCTGTCCTCCCTCCCATGAACTCTTACTCAATGAGGGGCCGAGTTCTGTAACATTCCCTTATAAGGTGATTATGTTTCCCCCGCTAAGCGACCGCCAAGCCTCTTCCCCCCGCCCCCAACATCTCCCCCTTTCTGTTTTACAAGGTTATCACTTGGTGTGACCTTAAGCGGTGCTGAGGTTAGCCTTAAGCGGTGTCATTTCTACTGGCCTCTGATAGCCGGGGGCGAGGAACCCTGTCTTAGGTCATCTCCTTCAACCCAGGACCTTGCCCGTCCTAGGCGCCCGACACCCTCAGGGCCTGTCTTAGGTGGCTGGGTTAGGAGAGGTTGCCCGTCTTGGGGTTTACCTCGTCTTACCCCTAGGTGTCACATGTCATGCATGGCGGCTAGCCAGACTTGGGGATCCTCCCCCGTCTCCATGGCCATGAAGGTTTTCTGAGTAAGAAGCATATAGCCCTTCTGTCGCCTAGCTAGGCGGCAGAAACAGACAACAAGTAGGGTGATTCCCAGAATCAGCGTCCTTGTTCACCCTCAAGGGGGTATCCTCCCGCCATCTGGCAATCCCTCCATGGTATGGGATCCTCGATGTCTTCCCCTGTGGCCACACATGAGGGGCCCCACCGAGGAATCGTGAAGTCCCATTGAGTTTGATTCACCAGGGGTCGCCAACCCAGAAGGCCTCGGAGCTGGGTCCCCTTTTTTGTCCCTGCTGGGCTGACAGTCGTCTGCGGGAAAAGGCCGACGCAGGGGTCAGTCGGGGCAGTGCTATAGTTAAAATCGTTCTGCCCTGTGGAGTTGAAGTTCCAGGACCGATTTTCTTCCCCGATGTCGAAACATAGGGAGTTGTTCAGGTCCCAGCAGAAGGAGTTCTGGACCGGTGCTTCAGCGGGGTCCATATATGCAGAAGGGAGCCCCATCGATGTATTGGTCACTAGCAGGCGAGGGTAGATCGGGGAGTTCCGTGCTACCGGAAGGGGAGAGGGAATAACTCGGAGTATTCCCCATGTTGGATTTCCTTCAGATGGAGCACCTCCAAGGATCCCTACGACGATCAGAAGGCCTGAAAAAGGAAGAAATTCCTCTCACCCCGTAGGGTTGGGCATTAATCAAGGTCTCTTATCTTGTAAACAGGGAGCCATCTTTCTGGCTCTTCTATCTTATCCTCGGGATGAAATGACAGGTGGCCCTGTCTTCTGTTCTTTACCGTTACAGGGCCATGCCAACCTCCCTCTTCATCTCTCCACATGACTTTAGAGCCTGGTAGGGCCTTGGTGGGAGAGGGCAGGAGCATTGGTTCTTTCTTAGCATGTCCTTTTGGGGAGAAAAATCTCTGGGCGGCTGTAGTGCCGTCATCCCTGACTTGTAGGAAATTCATGGTAAATAGTACCTGAGACAGGTCTGAATGGGTCAGTGACCTGCCAACTCCCCCTTTCTGTTTAAAGAGCGTAGTTTTGAGTGTGCGATTTGCTCTTTCTACCAAAGCTTGGCCAGTGGGATTGTAAGGGATCCCGGTGGAATGGGAAATGGAAAATTCTTTGCAAAAGGAAGCAAAGGCTCTCGAGGTGTAGGCGGGCCCATTATCGGTTTTGATAGCCGAGGGGACGCCTAAGACAGCCATCTGGGCATATAGATGTGAGAGAACGTGTTTAACCGCTTCTCCTGGCTGTAGAGAGGTGAAGGTGAAGGAGGAGAAGGTGTCCACCGAGACATGGATGTACTTACGACCCAGGTGAGAAATGTCCATCTGCCAAAGAGCATTGGGGCCGTCCCCACGTGGGTTAGACCCCTCCGTGGGGAGGGCTTGTCTGAAGGGAGCACAAGAAGTGCAGGAGCGCACAATTTGGCGAGCCTCCTTCCAGGGAATGCTGTATAGGCGCCGGAGCGACCTGGATGACAAGTGATACTTACCATGTGCCAGCTGGGCAGGTGTGGACAGGTTTAACAAGAGAGCCCTATCTGCCTCCGCATTGCCCTGGAATATGGGGCCGGTGGAAGAAACGTGAGAGCGCACGTGAAGAACAAACAGGGGGTGGTTTCTATCATGGAGGGAGGATTGTAGCTGTATAAGGAGTGGGCTAATGGAAGAAGTCGAGGAAATGAAGGCATCTTCTAAACGAGGGATTAGCATGGCACAATACATACTGTCAGTAATAAGATTAAAAGGGGTGTCTCTGTAGAGACGGAAAGCCTGAAGTATAGCATATAGTTCATTCTTCTGAGTGGAGTCAAAGGGGGTATCAAAAATCCAGGTGGCGGGTCTAGCAGGGTCATGGACCACAGCACGGCCCAACCTGGTAGCGTCAGTGAAGACATTAGGGCCGGTCACTGGTTCTGGGGACTCTAGAGGGCGCGGGCGGGAAAGGTGCAGTTCAGCGAACACTCTAACCATGGGAGGTGGCGTGAGTCTGATCTGAGAGAGGGTAGTCAGGACAGTGGCCCAAGCGATAGATCTATCAACTAGCGAGTGGGTCACCTCCTCTGGGAGGGTAAAGTTGAGGACAGGCAAGAGGCCAAAGAGACGCTGGCATCGCTCTGAGGCCTGAAGGCAAAATAAGGCCAGGGCCTCCCACCGGTCCCGGATGATGCTCTTAGTGGTCCGGGGGTATAGCCATTCAAGGCATCCATGTCTCTGGAATAAACATCCCCAGCCCAGGGAACTGTCCCCTAGTGTGTGGAAGAGGACAGGCGACTCCGGGTCGTATTGAACCAAGAAGGAAGAGGTTCTGCGGAAAATTTCCGAGAGCGCCTGTCTTGCCTGGGGGGTCCAACTTCTAGGGGATGACAGATGGGAGTCGCCTTTAAGGACATCATATAGAGGTTGCATTAAGGAGGATGGGAGGGGCATAGCGGGACGCAGCCACTGTATGGCGCCAACAAGCCTCTGAAAATCATTAAGAGTAGTGTATCCCTCGACGTTGATCGGAGGAAGTGCCCTACTAATCTTTCCCGGAAAAATCCTATGCCCCAAGTAATCATAGGGGAAATCCATCTGTACCTTTTCCGGGGCTATGTGAAGCCCCTTCTTGCGGAGGACATGGGTGGTGCGTTGCAAGCAAGCCCAAGCCCCCGTCACAGAAGGTGCTGCAATCAAGATATCATCCATGTAATGTATGAGCATGCAATTCGGGAATTCTTTTCTGATAGGATGTAGCAGAGTATCCATGTAAAGCTGGCACAGGGTGGGGCTATTGGCCATTCCCTGCGGTAGGACGGTGAACTGATAACGTTTACTGGGGGCTTGGAAATTGATCGCGGGGAGGGAAAAGGCAAATTTTTCTTTGTCCTCCGGGTGGAGGGGAATGCTATAGAAGCAGTCTTTAACATCAATCACTATAATAGTCCACCCTTGCAGGACTGCAGTGGGCATAGGGAGACCAGGTTGGAGGGTCCCCATGGGTACCATGTTGGCATTTACTGCCCGAAGATCAATCAACATTCTCCAACTCCCCCCTTTCTTTTTTATGACAAAGACGGGGGAGTTATACGGGCTAAGGGACGGTTCCACTTTGTTCTCGCGCAGGAGGGTCATTACTATGTCTGTGAGGGCGATGAGCTTTTCTTTTGTCAGGGGCCACTGCTCAACCCAAATAGGTTTCTTATTAATCCATGTTATTCTGGGGGAAAAGCTCATCTCTAGAGTGGCCCCAATTAATTTCCCCGCAGGCTATCAGGGGTGGCAAGTGTCAGGTTAAGCTGGCTCAAGATGTCTCTACCCCATAATGCATAAGGGAGGTCGGGTAGGCACAGTGGGGTGAAGAGTCCAGATTCTTCCAAAGCTGACCACCGTAAGGCGTGTGCTGCTTTCATGGCAGATCTATTGCCCCCCACCCCCGTCACTGCTTGAGGGCTCTGTAGGAGTGGCCACTCGCGCCTCCACTGTCCCCTATTTATGACAGAGCAATCGGCTCCAGTGTCAATTATCCCTTCGAGCTTCTGATTTTCCACCGTGACGGTTAACAGTGGTCGCCCAGAGCTGACCGGGTGGACCCAGTTCACATGAGCGGGAGGGGTCCGCAAGGGCAGCGCCTTTCCCACCTCTTGGCCCTGTTTTACCAAGGTGGGAAAGGGGTGGGGGTTTGTGACCCTTACGGATGTGGGACTTCCGGGACCAAAAATGACCTAGGTATGGGTGACTAAGTCCACACATCTCTCAGCCCCTGTGATGAGCGCTGGGAAAATATTTAGCTCGATGGGAATCATCGAGGTTTCCCAAGGCCCGATCTCTCTCTGCTGTGTCCCTTCTCTATAGTCAACCCTCACGGGGATAGTCACAGTGATGGGGCCGCTGTCTTCGAGCACGGGGGGGGGGGGGGGGGGGGGGGGGGGCCCGCGGCCGGGCCCCTCCCTTTCCCTTTTCCCGACTTCCCTTTGGATCGGCAGAACCTGGCTATGTGACCTGGCTTTCCACAGGAATAACAGGTCGGAACTGAAGTGGAGGGGGGCCGCTGCCTGCACTGTGCTTTGAGGTGCCCTGGCTTTCCGCACCCAAAACAGGTGGGTCTCACCTGCATACCGCGAAGGGCGGTCAGGAGGCTATCCTCCCGGTTCTCCATGGCAGTCACTAAGGCTTGAATTGAATCCTCGCTGGGCATGTCCAGCAATTTGTCAACAATTTCTTCTAATGAAGCGTCGGGGGGGAAGGCTGCTAATGGCTGCGATCCCTTTGGGGCGAAGTCCCTCTTTAATCAATTGTCTCATAAGTAGATCAGATCCCGGGGTGTCTCCCATTATACGAGTCACTGTCTCTTTAACCTCGTTCACAAATGAGAGGGGTGTCTGATCTGCTCTCTGCTTCAGCCCAACCAACTTCTGTGTGGCTCTCCCCCCTTTCATGGCTCCAATCTTATCCCAAGCTGCAACATGTGTTTCTTTAACAGTCTCTAGCTCAAACTGGCCATACCGGGCCTGAACAGCAGGGTCAGTATAGGCTCCAGTTCCACACAGGAGGTCAATGGCTAAATCCAGGGGAGTATAACCCCGGGATTTTGCCAGCTTAGAGGCCTCTCTGCGGGCCTGAGCCTTAAAAGCTAAATATGAGGAGGCATCCAGGCATGCGGCTGCAATTTCGTCAAAGTCAGCAGGGGTCCAAGGGTGCGTAGCAAAGAGGTTTTGCATCAGTCTTTTTACATAAGGGGAGCTTGGGCCATATTTAGTCACGGCCTCCTTAAGTTCCTTAAGCATCTTAAAAGGGACAGGGCGGTAGTCTCGGGCTCCGGTAAGGGGGTCCGTAAATACCGGGTAGAGGCCCCAGTCATCCCAGTCCACCTCCTCCCCTTTCTCTATTGCTATGGAGGCACTGGTGGCAAGTAGGCCGGATGGGCGGAGCCCTTGAGGGGATCTCTGAAGGGCGGACAAGGAACACGGGGGAATTTTTGCCTCTGTTTCCTGGCTGGGCCGCCAAGTCTGGGGCGCGGCAGCTGTCCAATCAGCGCGGACTTCTCCCTCCTCGTCAGCAGCCTCCCGGTCCCACCTACTCACGCTCCTCTTCCTGCCACCCCTGAGGACTGTTTGCACCCCTCCCTTCCCGCGCTCGGAAACTTCCGGCCCTGAATCTCTAAGTGCGCCACATTCATCGCCCTCCCCCTTTTCATTCTGTCTCGGTAAGGAGGGGCATGCGGCATTTTCTTCTCCCTGGGGGCCCCTTGTTCCCCCATTGTTTCTTCTAAGTTCCTCCCATGGATACAGGGGAGGGGGTGGCCTTCCCTCTTCCTCTGAGCTCTCTGAATCCGATCCCGCCAACGAGCTACCCACCTGAGTGCTGATTGGTCGTGCCAAAGTCACCTTCTGGGGATGCAGGGCTGCATCCACTATCTTATACACTGTAAAATCCTCAGGGGTCAGTTTTCCCGGGCAGGTGTCATCATAGGAGGCCATCTGCTGCCCTACCACCTTCCATTTATCTGGTTGGATCCCACTATGTTGCACCCAAGGGCAGATGTTCCAGATATTCTCAACAAAAGCACGGCACGTCTTGATAGGTAATTTACAGCCATGCTTAGCGCAGAGTTTATAAAGCTGCGCTGCAACGACCCCTTTCTCCTCTGGCTGAAAGGCGGGAATACTATTCCGGCCCCCCATGCTGTCTACTAGCCGAGGCTGCAATCCTAACAGGTGGCAGAACTGGAAAGTTCCCGTTCGGCAAAAGAGAAGGAGGCAGCAGGGCACAATCAGACAGGCCAGCACGGCAAGGAGCGTGATTAGAGCAGAAGGAGAAAGGGAAGAGAAAGGAAGCATAGTCAACACAATAGGGATATGTCCTTCAGGCAATATCTGAGAGTAAACGCCCTCTCCTTCCTCCCGGTCGGAAACGACCGAGGCTGTCTGGAGAATCCGACCAGCGGATTCAGACGTTCCCTAGCAAAATCAGGTCCCTGTTCCGGGTGCCACTTGCCGGGTTTTTATTTACAACGCCGGCTTCTTTATGCTAGTCCGTCCTCTTACTCACCAGTCCAACGCATGATGAGTCTTCGGGGTACCTCCGGCCCCCACTCTTTGATGGGGGAAGAACCAGACAGAGCGCCTGAGGTGGATAATGAGTCTTTATTCTTCTGTGATCACATCCCCGCTCCCGCCCAACCTCTCAGCAGACACTTTTATCCCCTCTGTCCTCCCTCCCATGAACTCTTACTCAATGAGGGGCCGAGTTCTGTAACATTCCCTTATAAGGTGATTATGTTTCCCCCGCTAAGCGACCGCCAAGCCTCTTCCCCCCGCCCCCAACACATAGAACTAGAAATATTGCTACCTGCGGCAAGTAGCAGTCATGGGGATGGCTATCTGTGTGTGTTTGTGTGTGTGTGTGTGTGTGTGTGTGTGTGTGTGTGTGTGTGTGTGTATTTGGAGGGGGTTCATCTTGGATATTACCCCAGTGAGGGTAAAGGATACCATGAAATATAAGGTTTCTAAACAGTGGAAGGGGGAAGAGTTCCCAGAATGAGGCCAACTTGGGTTATGTCAAGCAGGGGAGGAAGTCATCATTCAGGGAATAATACTATTAAGATCCTCTAAAATTTCCAATCTGAGGAAAAGCCCCATTTTCCTACCCTTACTCAGGGTTATTCTAGTGGGCAGCCTTACATGCACATCCTTCTTGCCTGTCTGCACCCAGGAGAAGGAGACAAAGTAGGAGGTGTCCAAAGAGTAATGGCAGATGGGTGGCATATTGTGGGGATAGCAGCTCTCCTGATACACAATCTGTGGAGAGTCATTTAAGATAATCTCTTGATGCAAAATGTCATCTTCTTTCACATGGGAAGCCTGGGGGAGGGAAGAGAGATGAAATGAGAATCTGGGCCAACACGCCCCCCACATCCAATCCCAGAGACATATAAATATTCCTCTGAATGACTTCCCAAACTGGAAGTACCTTCTGCTCTTGTGATCTCTATGATTGGCTGGCTACTCCCTGAACCTTCATTTGAAGCAGAATGGCAAGGTTGGACATGTCTACATTCCTCTCTAGGCTACACTCTTGATTCTGACCTTGCTTTATCCTGCGCATATACCTTGCTGTTACAATCCATCTTTCTTCTTGTATTTGTAATCTCAGGCCTGAACTCAATGTAGGGCAACAGAAAGTGCTTAAATAAATGCTCATAGATATAACTTGATACAAATCATACATTTAGAACTGGAAGGGGCCTTGATCATCATCTAGCCAACCAATTGAGGCCCCAAAGAAAAGGTACCAAGACCAAGGACACAGGCAGTAGAGACAGAGCCAGGATTCACTTTTAGTCCAGCTCTGATGATACAATCCTCTTGCCTCCAAATGAAGGGGCAAACAGTCATGACACACACTGAAAGAAGTGGATGAATAATGGATATAATGAAAAGCAAGTCTGACTACTATACTCTGTTGGTGGTGAGATTATCCAGCATAACACAGGTAAGTGATCATCAGAGAAAGGATTTGAACTGAGGTCCTCTCAGTAAAATCCAGACATTTTGGCAACTCTCTACATAAAACTGAGGTAGTAGTCATCCCGATTTGTGTGCCTTCCCTCTCTGATCCCATTTCCTATATTATGAGACTGGGAGAGTTGAGCTTTCTATCTTCTACTCCTGTTCAGAAAACTACAGCAGCTCTCTTTTACCTCTAAGATCTAGGACCAACTCCTCTTGGCTATTTGAAGCACTTTGCTTATCACCTGTCCTCAACCTACCTTTCTACATGCTCTGTGGTCCAAATATCCATTTTTCACACTTTAATTTCTGTGCCTTGACCATCTGAGGAAAAGCTCCATGATCTGTGACTGTCAGAGGTACGATATTTTGAGTTCTCCATCCATGGAGTGATTTGTGTAAGGTCACAAACAAATTAGGGTAAAAAAGGTGAAACCAGAAACACTGACTCTAGACCAGTGATCTCTCTCGATTCTCTACCAACTCTCCCTTACAGAGTTCTGGGCTACCTTCTGTAACCCTCATGCTCTTTCTTCTCATCTCTACTTCTTAAAATACTAAATTTCCTTCCAAATTCTGCTTAAATGCTGACTTCTTCATTTAGCGCCTCATGTACTCCCTTCTCATCTCTAACTCTTAAAATACTTAATCTCATTCTAGATTATGCGTAAATACTGACTTCTTCATCCTATTCCTCATGAATTGTCTTCTCACCTCTACCTGTTCTGCTTGCCTGTGCTTCCTTCTGAACATTTTTCTGTTCTCTTCTGTGCATTTACAAAAAAGTGAATATCCTTCCCCCCACATCACTGTTCCCATTTTACCAGTAACCAAGGAAAAAGAAAGAAGGAAAAAAACCCTTGCAAGAAATAAGTATAATCAGCAAAATGAGTTTCCACATTGGTCATGTACAATGTTTGTTTTTCATTGTATGGAGTCCTCTACAATCCTGTACCTCACCTTCAGGAGACAAAAAGCTTCCTTAATTATGGTACTTTGCAGTCATAGTTGCTCATTGTATCAGCATTCTTAAAACTTGTATGTCTTTACAAGTTGTCCTTTTTGGCAAATAAAATCAATAAAGGTAAACTGAGGCACGGGAATGTAAGCAAAAATTAGAGTGATGTGTGTAATTGTGATCAAAATGGGTTAGGTGGTGACCTCAGGAAAACCAGAAATCCCAAGGAGGAGAGGTCTCTCTTTAATGACATACAACAAAAAAGACATCTTGGAAAGGCATGGAACACTATGATTGGTTATCCTAAAAAAAGGTAGAATGGTATTTGGGGTAGGTTAATCTTGTCCTTCCCTGACAACTAAGGATATTAATTATTTTATGGTATCCATTTGAATCTTGCAATTCTTTCTAGAAGGTCAAAACTACCAGATTTGTTCTCTCCCAGAAAGACATAAAAAATTTCTCCTATTTCATCCCCTAGTATCTTTTGGAGACAGTATCAAGTTAAGTTATGGGGCTTAAAGTTAGCAAACAGATATGCTGTTAGTTTTAAGGGGTTACCAGTATGAGAAATACTATTTTTAATGGAACTTTATCTCAGAGGGAAAGTTAAATTACTGATCCCAATTCAAAGACACAGAAAGATGACTTTAGGCAGACACAGACGCATAGGTAAAACTCAACACAGAATAACATCAATTACATTATAGGATCAATTCAGTAGAAACTAAGTAATATTACTTTTTATATTCTCATCTTTTAAAAATATTTTTCTCATTTGACTTAGTTTATTCTGTCTCAATCCATGTGATTTAGGATTTTCTGAAATCATCTTTCATAATTTCTTATATTTCAATAATATTCCATTGCATTTGTATACTCTAATTGGACCAGTCAGTCTCTAATTGTTTAAATGATCATTGTAGGGAATCTACTCCTATTCTATTGTTGTCCCTTCTGTGTTGTAATTCCCCCTTTGGGTTAGAGAAATTTTATTGGGGAGAGGGTGTTTATGACTCTAGAATTCCCCTTCCTCTTACCCAGCCCTCACTGTTATTTATTTTCAAATTTGATGTATAATGTGTGTTTTCAACTCTCCTTTACCCACTTCATCTTGGATTGAGGCTTCTATGATGCCTATTTACTATTCCACTCTTTCCCTCATGTTTGTATATTCTTTTTTTCCAAACACTTCAATTATGACCAATTATCAAATTTTGCCACATTTCTTCCTCCTTTCCTAATTAGTGTATCACTTTTACACTCATATCCCTCCTTGAAATCATTAGAAGAGAACCAATCAACTTCATGTGTATGTCTTTCTTATTTACCTTCCACAATATCTTCTGAAGGTAATAAGGTGATGAAGGAACACTTGTTTCTGTCCCCCCCTACTAGAATATCAGTAAACAGCATCTTCTAGTTACTCAAATACATTTCTCTTTCTGAGTTTCTCTGAACTCTTATATTTGTATTGCAAAATTCCTCTTTAAATTCTGGTTTCTTTGTCAGGAATGTTCAGAAGGCTCTATTCCATTAAAATCCATTCCCTTCCCCCCACTCCATTTAGGATACTACTCAATTTTTGAGGGCACATTAGAGACCTGTATTTTTTGCCTTTTGAAATTTTGTATTCCCAATATCTATTCTTGTTATAGTAGAAGTTGTTGCAATCCTGACTGTGGTTCCTCAGTAATTGAACTATTTTTGAGGACTAGCAGGATTTTTTTCTTTGACCTGGGTACCATGGATTTTAACTCAGACAATCCTGAAAATTTTAATTTTCTTTACCTTTTCAGAACATTATTGGTGAATTTTTTTCCTATTTTCCTCTAACTCTTCATTTCTAACCAAGTTCAGCAGTTCTCCCTTAGGATTGTATTTTAGTTATAATTCTTTTTTTGAATTATAGTCTTTCAAAGGGTCTAGTGATTCATAAATGATCTCTCCTTGACAAGTTTTCCAAGTCAGTTGTTTCTGATATCAGATATGTGGCATCTTCTTTTTTTAATTATCTTTCTATTCTTTTATTTGGCTCTAATATTTCTAGCTATTTCTGGAACATACTGAATTTAGTTTACTCATCCAGATTTCAGAGATTTCATTACTTGGGAAAGGTTTATCATTTTCTACACAGTGATTTATTCTCCTAATTCTTTCCTTCATTTTTTTAAAATCTCTACAATACTTCTGGTTATTTATGCAGCCCTTGTGGCAAATTCATTTTTTTCCTTTGAGTCACTACTTGCAGTTCTTACAGAGCTCTTTTTTCTCAAGTCAATAAACATTTTTCAAGTGTGCCAGGCACTTTGTTAAGGGTTGAGGATACAAAAAAGTCAAAAGACAGGCCCAGAACATGATGTCCTGCAACTGAAGTGGGAAATAATAAGGGGTCTACCCTGGGCACCATCCTAAATTGAGGATGTAGAAGGAGCTCTCTGATATCAGCCATCTACCTTCCTCATCCAAAAGAAGCAAGGGGCTCCAGGGGCAAGGAATCCTGAGGTGGTATGAATGTCAGAATTGGTTTCTTCTTAAAGCTTGAAGGTTTTCTGAAGCTTGCATAATTCAGAACAATCTGGTGGAAAAAATGATCTTGAGAACTACAATAGTTTTTTTTAATACAGATTGGTGTTTTGGTTAATCCAAGGTTAGGGGGTCAACCTTGTTTTTTCTCAGCCTTGGCCACAGAGGTTCTTGGGGTGACTTCCATCACCTGACCTCAGGACCCCTCCATAAAGGTGGACAGAACACTGCACCCATCAGAGCTTCTGGGGGCCCTTTGGCACCTGGGCCAAGAGATGTGAGCATTGACACACCTTTCTGGACATTTATGTTCTCCAGGCCTTCCAATGCTTGTGACATCTCTATAGGTTTCTTCAAGGAGAAACTCACTTAGTTCTCTTGTCAGAGAGGGGAAAGTTGCCAGGCCTTTCATGATCCCATCTGTAGTTCCTTGATACTTTCCTGCCTATGCTAGTGCTGGCTTTGCTGGTGGCCACATTTTCTCCTTCCTTAGGTTTCTGACTGATTTTTTTCTTCAGTTTGAAGTGAAAAATTCACTCTCTTTAGTTGCTCATTGAATTTCTTGATCATTATTTAATATGGTTCCAATTCTAAGTTTTTGAGGAAGTATGTGTGTGGATGCTCTGCTTCGACTCAGGTGCCCCTACTGATCAGGCATCCTTGTATTTGTTTTTTATTATTTTGCATCCTGTTCTATTATCTCCCCTATAAAATGTAAGCTCCATGAGGGCAAGGACTGTATCACTTTTATTTGCATCTTCAGCATATTTTGCTTATAGATGCTCAGGTTTTTCTGCAGCAAGTAATGTCTAAACTTGACTTTTGACCAAATAGTTTCCTCTCTCTAGGTTTACATTTCCTACTCTCTCAAATTAAGGCCTTGGTCAAGATGACTTCTGAGATATTTTAGCGATCAAGACAACCAATACTGAAATGGGGCCAATATCAAAAGTAATGTCCTTCCCAGAAGTTCTGCTATTACCAGTACTCATAAAAGTAAACATAAGGTAGATAACAACCATTATCTGAATGGGGTGAATTTCTGGCATCATGGCAGGCTGGGACACCTTCCAGCAAAAGTATCATGGTGGTCTGTAGAGGGATGTTGATTTTAGGCAAGGGTACAGCTCCGTTTGAAATATTGTGTGTCTGTAGCAACCCTTGGTTGAGGTTCAAAAGACTGGGGTTACAGCTTCAGCTCAGCCACCAGCTGTAGCTCCTTTATAATTAGGGGACTTAATTCTTGTTTTAAATCCTGTTTCTCCACTTGTATGAAGGAATTTCGCTCAATGTTCTTGAAAGACCCTATCAGTTCTGAATTTTAGTCTGTTTAGAAGAAATAACACATTAACTTTATGTAATTGCCAACAACTTTGCTAAAATTGGAAGAGTAGAAATGCAAGAAAAAAGAGAGACCTTCCCTGCCGCTGAGGAGTTTCCATTCTAATGATGAAAGACCAGTGAAAAGCTGGAGGTGGCAGGAGGAGGCTGAAGAAGGCTGAACAATGGTGGCAAATTCTGTGTCCTTCATCAAAACGTAGGTTCCAGAAAAAAACTCACAGACTCAAAGGTCTGTAGGGGCAGAGCTCCTCAAGCCTCAAAGTTTTCATCTGTAAAATGCAATAATAACACCTCAAAGGCACCTGGACAAAGAGGTGACCCTGAAATCATGACTGCCTTTGGTAAAGTCAGACCTCTAAAAAGTACTAACTTTGAGATTCAAGGCAGGTTTCCTGACCGCCCCCCCCCACCTCCTACCCTGCTTGTACAATAGCAGAGTGAGGTTGTAGGGTCCTAGTTTTAGATGGGAAAGGACCTAAGGTTGGTCATCTAATTTAATCCCCTCATTGTAAAGAAGAGGAAATGGAGGTGCAGAGATGTTAAGCAATTTAGGAAGGAGGCTTGAGAACTGGAGGTGGTCCAGTTCAAATACCTCAATTTATAACCACGGAAACAAAGACCCAGAAAAGCAAAGAGATTTGCTCAAGGTCATAGTTACTAAATGTCAAAGGTCAGATATGAACCTAGGTCATCTGATTCCAGGATTTGAACCCAGGTACTCCCAACTCCAGGGCTGTTGCTTTATCCACTGTGCCAGCAAGCCACCCTGAAAAGTCACTTTCTTTATTTGCTCATTGGATTTCTTGATCATTATTTTATTTGGTGCCAATTTTAAGTTTTTGAAGAAGTAGGTGGACAGTCTGTTTCTGCTCAGGTACCTCTCCTGACCAGGAGTTCTTGTATTTATTTCATTAAATTCTGTATCTCTTTCTGTTATCTCCCATTTAAAATGCAAGCTACCAGGGTGACTAGGTGGCACAGAGGATGGAGCTCGGCCCTGGAGTCGGGAGTACCTGAGTTCAAATGTTGCCTGAGACACTTAATAATTACCTAGCTGTGTGGCCTTGGGCAAGCCATTTAGCCCCATTTGCCTTGCAAAAACCTCAAAAAAATGCAAGCTCCCTGAGGGCAGGGATTCTATCACATTTTTCTGTATCCATTTTGTTTGTAGATTTCTCAGGTTGTTTCCAAGCAAGTGATGTATAAATTTGACCTTGATAAAGAAGTTTCCCCTTTCTAGGCTTAATTTTCCTCCTCTCTCAAATGAAGACCTTGGTCAAGATGACCTCTGATATCTTTTAGCTCTCATCATTTGATCCTAAGAACACTCATGTTGAAATGTGGACCATTAGTAATAAAAATACCCTTTCCATAAGCTCTGCTATTAGCAGTACTAATGAGCGTAGACAGAAGGTGGATAATAATTTTATCTGAAGGACTAAACCTTGAATGGGTTAATTTCTGACATCATGGCAGGAGGAGGGGAAGATACTTTCCAGCAAAGGTGATTTGACAGTCTGAAGAGGGAAGTCAGTTTTATGCAAAGGGACAGCACAGCTTGGAGCATAGGATGTCTGTGGCAGCCATGGCTTGAGGTTCAGAAGACTGGGGTTACAGCTTCAACTCAGCCACCAGCTGTAGCTCCTTTATGACTAGGTGAGTCCATTCTTGGTTTAAATCCTGTTTTTCCATTTGTATGATGGGATTTCACTCAATGTTCTTGAAAGACCCTATCAGCTCTGACTTTTACTCTGTTTAGAAGAAATAACACATTAACTTTATCTAATTGGCAACGACTTTGCTAAAATTGGGTTTGTGTCTGTTTCTGTGTGTGTGTGTGTGTGTAGAAATGCAAGGAAAAAGAGACACCCCCCCACCACCACCACACCTTTGAGAAGTTTCCATTCTAATGATGAGAGACGAACAAAGAGGGAATTGAAAAGCTGGGGATGGTAGGAGGTGGAAACATAATGGCAAAATCAAAAGGTAGGTTCCAGGGGTAGAGCTCCCTAAGTCTCTATGTTGTCATCTGTAAAAAAGGATGATAATACCCCAAAGAGCTGTCCTGGGAATCAGGATGGTCTTGGGTAAAATCAGGCCTCTAAATCTCGAGGCAGATTTCCTGACCTCTCTCTTCCCTTGCACAAGAGTAGAGGGAGCTCATAGGAGCCCAGATTTAGATGGAAAGGACCTAATGCTGACCATATATTTTACTCCCCTCATTGTAGAGATGAGGAAACTGAGGTGCATAGATATTAAGCAACTTAGGATCAAGGTTTTAGGCCTGGAGGCAGACCAGTTCAAATTTCTGACTTTATAGGCAAGGAAACCAAGACCCAGAAAAGGCACGGGATTTGTGCAGGGTCATACAGGTACAAAATGTCAGAGGTGAGATATGAACCTAGGTGATTTGATTCCAGGACTCTTCCCTCTCTTCACTGATGAAATCACAGGTCTGGACAACTAAAATAAAGAACTGAAATGAAAAATCCAAACCTACCCTGCAGAACACTGAATGAGCCTTCTGTACTCAACAAACCTTTAATCACTATAGAAATGTCGCATTATCAGTGGTAAAGATGCCAGACCGGGAGTCAGGAAAGAGACCGTGGCAGAAATCCCTCTTCTGACACTTATTCCCAGGGTGACCTGGACAAGTCATAGAAAATCGGAGCTTTGGATTCTGAAAAATCTGTACATGCATAAGACAAGGACAGAATGAAAGTGACCCTTGCATCCCAGACTTGTGCTGGGATATGCTCTTCAAACCCGTGGGTTCCATGGGAATTTCATTTCTTATTTCTGCCTCTTTTACCCAGAATTCCCTTCCCTTACTCTATGGCAGCTCTGGCCATCAAACCATGGTGGGATGAAATTTTGCATAACTCTTTTACCCATTTGCATTCTAGATTCAGGGCTGAAAAGTACCTCAGAAGCCAACTGGTCTAAACTCTTTTTATAGATGGGGAAATTGAGACCAAGAAAAGGGAAATGATGTTCTCCAAGCTCACTCAGGTAGTAAGTGGTAAAAATGAGATCTGAACTCAAGCTCCTGAACGCCACACCCAATTCACATCCCCAGCTAGGATGGAAGGACTCCAAAGTACCCACCCTCAGGGACTGCTTTAAGATCTGAATGTTTCCCACATCACAGCTCTTCTATCTTTAATTGCACAGCTGATGTTTTTGACCAGAAGAGCAAGTCTTTATATTTAGCTTATTAGATTGAATTATATTAGATTTTCCATGTTACCTCTTCCCGTTTCTCATTTATAAGAGTTTTCAGAGTTTTCAAATCAGGAACAATTCTGTCGGATGATTCCATGGTGTCTTCCTTTGTCTTTTCCAGATGTTTCTGGCTCTCGTACCTAGAATAGTTTAGTTTCATAAGGAACTTGATATAGGGGGATCTCAGAGCTCATTGAGTCCAATACTCTTATTTGACAGGCAAGCGGATGGAGTTCCAAGGATGTAAAGTGAGTCATGAAATGTCTGAAAACTAGATTTGAACTCAGGAATACCTGACTCTAGACCCACCCCTTATCCACTGTGCCATCTAGTTGCCTTGAGATAGGGGATGGATTTGAACTCAGATTCTACATCTCTGAAGATCTATTCTCTCAGCACTTTGCCACCTTGCTTCTCTTATAGGAAGGCTTGGCCATGTTATACAGGATATTATGGAGGGACCACTAATGAGCCCTTCCTCAGGTAGCATGTTGGGAGGGAAGTTATTTATATGAGTCAGGGTTTTGCGGGGTCAAATACTCACAGTGAACAGCCAGGACCACACCTGGGATGAAAGACAAGAAGGAATAACCAATGGTCTCTAGAGTCTCTTCACTGACCTGTGAGCTACTGGTCTAAAAGGCTGTGATGCCATGCCTATAGCTTTGTGACCCAGGCATGTAGATTGCCAGCTGTTCTAAGTCCTTTGTGAGCTCTGTGAGCTCATTTGTCTAGAACCCATATGTCACAGATGAGGTCTCCCCTCCATCCAGACTGGGCAGGGGTGAAGCCCTCCAGGCCAGTCCAGGAAGCTATCTTTGCCTTGGTTACAGAGTGGCATCACAGAGTCGTGGAAAGAACTCTGGCCTTTCAGTTCTTACATTTTCCAGTCTGCGTGCCCCGGGGCAAACTGTTTTGTCCCTTTTCCCCCTGTTCTCAATGCCTCAGTTTCCTTCTCTCTTAGTTATCTGAGTTGACCTGACAGGGTGGATATGAATAAAGAAGTTTCACTAACACCTTTGTCCTTTCTCTGGTCTGATCACATCTGGATGGGAAGAAGCTGAAAGAGTATCAGAGGAGGGTGATCAGCTTGATGATTGGTCAATTGTAAGAGTTTAGCTCTAGTGATGAAGAGGTACTGGAGTCATCGAGGCTAAACCTCTCATTGTACAGATGAAGAAAAGGAGACTCAGGGTCACTCAGGTAAGTGTCAGAGGTCCTGAGTGTGACTCCAGGATGCTGTTTGGGAACCATATCATTCAATGGAAGGGTTTTGACAGAACTAGGCAGCTTCGAACAGAGAGGAAGCTATTATCATTAGCCCAGTGTCTCCCATGTGAGAAATCTTTATTGACTGACTGATTCTTTGGCTTAGAAATAGGGACGGATCGATTCTTGATCAGTCTGTGATTCTGGGCATGATAGGCCTGGAGAAGAGACAACACAATGGTAATCAAACAGCAGGGTTCAAATATTTAAGGAGTAATTTGATGTATATGTTTGACCCCAGAAGAACAATGGGGAGCAGCTGCAAGGGAGCAGATAGATTTAGACCAGATGCCAGTAAAGTCCTCCCTAACAATCCAAGCTTTTTGAAAGACTAGAGAGGTTGCCTTTGCTGGTGATGACTTCTACCACCCTGGAATCTTTCAGACAGAGGCCAAAGTGGGTAGTGACCTCCCCATCTCTGGGCAGGGGTGGGGTGTTTCAATCAGAGATCAGATTCTATGCTCATTCAGTATAGTGTAGGCATTCTTCCTTAGATATAGGTTGGAAGCAATAGCTCCTGGGGTCTCCCCGGAATTCTGAAGAAGTTCCTAGGAACCCTAATGGGAGGTAGGCACTATGGATTAGCTCTACAGAAGTCCTCAGCTGATGCCTCCACATGGAGGTATGGAGGAGACTTTATAAATATGTAATGCTTTTTATATTGTATCATAATATTTATTAACATGCAAATAAATGTAATTATGTCTTAACGATTAGGACCTTTGGACAGTAATTCCCTCCATTTCTCAATCACTTGATCACCAAACATTTATTAAACATTTACTATGTTCCAGGAGCTCTGTTAGGGGTTGGAAAGCCATACACTAAGAATGAAACAATCCCCACTCACAGTTTAATGAGTGAGGTAAGTTTACATGGAATCACTGGAAAAAGAATAAATACAAATATTTACACCAACGGATATTGAGTTCCCTATAGTAAGTCTAAAGCACTTATTCTAGGAATAGCTGTTTTTGGAGCTGAAAGGGATCTTGGACACCATTGAGTCAAATTTGCTCATTTTCTACATGAAGAAATTGATAAATGACTTGCCCAGAGTCATGCAATAAGTAAGCATCCAAGGTGAGATTTGAACCCAAGTCTTTCTGACTCCAGTCTAATTACCAAGTCCCTTTGCCAGTTATACTGTTGTTGTTCAGTCATTTTCAACCCACCACGACTCCATTTGGGGTTTTCTGTGCAGGAATACAGCAGCAGTTTGCCATTTTCTTCTCCGGATCATTTTGCTGATGAGGACACTGAGACAAAGCAGGTGAAGTGAATTGTCAAGGGGTCACACAGCTAGGTTCAGTTTGAACTTTGGAAGATGTTCTGTCCTAGATTTGCATCCTAGCTAATCTTTGCATGTCTGAGCCCTGGTAAGAACTGGGGTCTTCTATACAAGATGGGCACTTTAGGATGGCCAGTGGAGCAATGAATGAAGGTTGTCTATGGTTATCTTAGCTACCCTCACAAGCCTAGAGAAACATCCACGTTCTCTTCTGCTTGTCATAGCTGGCTTTCAGGTTGTGGGGAGATATCACCCCAAGGTCTGAATGATCAACCTCCCAAGAAGCATGGTGGCTCTTAATACAAAAGCTTGAGCAATGACTCTCCAGCAAGGTTTTGGGCTGGTGGGACAGGCATCCTTGGGCAGGCAAAGGTGAGTTCTCTATAAGAGATCATTCCTGGCTTCTGCATGACTTATTCCTTCCATCTCAGTCCAGCCTAAACTTGGCCCCCATTCACTGGTGGCAGTGGGGACACTGGGGCTCTCTCCTTCTACAATTCTATCAATAACACCATCGCCTATAATTTAAATTTAAAGCTAGAAAGGACCTTAGAAATCCATAATTCCAATACCCTTATTTGACAGGTGAGAAAAGTAAAGTTCATAGAGGCAGGAAGCCTCTGAGGTAAGATTCAAACCCAGCTCTTCCTGTTCCCCAAACCAGAAGCCCGTAAGCTATGTCACATCTCCTGTTCAAGACCTTAGATGTGAGGGC
Source organism: Macrotis lagotis (assembly GCF_037893015.1). Classification (NCBI taxonomy): domain Eukaryota; kingdom Metazoa; phylum Chordata; class Mammalia; order Peramelemorphia; family Peramelidae; genus Macrotis; species Macrotis lagotis. The sequence continues at coordinate 290,531,462 of NC_133659.1, forward strand.
TGGAAGGGACCTTGAAGGTCATGGAATCCAACTCTTTCATTTCATTTGTTAAACTTTTGTTTTTCTGCAATTCACAACAATATGGATTTCATTATGTGACATGTAGGGGAATGTCAGTAGAATGGAACAAGACTGTAATTCTCTTTTCTCCTATTCTCTTAAACTCTGCCCTACCTCTCATATAGATGCAATATGTTGATTTCCACCAATGAGGAGAGAGTCTCATTACAATGGGCTTTAGGACTGGAGTAGGAAGCAGGACAAATCCAAGACACACTTCGTAAATAAAGGAAGACAAAAAAAGGAGTGCTGTCAATTTCTTGTGGTTGAGCTGCTCCAAGGTTAAAAAAGATGCTGTTTTCCAGATTTAGAGCCATACTCATCACAAGTGTACTTTTTAGAATTAGACAATATAATACAATTCATCTTGAAGAATTAAAGGTCAAGAATGCAATGATACATCTCCAGAAGTAATTATTTCCTATTTGATAAAAATTGCTGGGAAAACTGGAAAAGCATCTGACAGAACTTAGACCAACATCTTATAACATATAGCAAAATAAAGTTCAAAAGGAATGATGAACCAAATATAAAATGTAACATCATTTAAAAAAAAATAGAGGATAAGAAAGGAGCTACCTTTCACCTACCTATGGCTAGGGGGAGATTTTTTTTTAACCCAACAACAACAACCAGTGTAAACAACCAAAGGAAATGATCACAGAAGACAAAGTAAAAGGTAAGCAATTTTGAAAAATCTCTTTTTCTGAGACGAGTTTACTATCCAGATCTGACTGTTCTCTTCACTGTGCCCTCTGGAGGTCTGCTCATAATTTACCAACTTCCTTTCATCTTAAATCTCTTCCTCTCTTATTTCTTCCATCTTCTGGTTCTCCCTGAGACATGGTTCCTTCTAGATGAGAACATTTTTCTCACCCCAGTTTCTATGCCTGGTTTTCTTTTTTCCTCATACTTTCTGATTCATTGGGGTCCATGGGGGGAGCATGAATACTCCTTGCTTCCCACTGCCTCTTCCAGACTCTTCTGTTACTACCAAGCAATCTCTCTTCCTTTGAGGTGTGCACTTGCCAAAGGTATTACCCAATCCACATCCTGGGTGATTGTCATCTATCAACTTGTAATACATTTTTCTTCCTTCCTCAATAGGTTCAATGTCTGGCTCACAATCTTTTTCTAATTTCCTGCTCTCAAGTTGGCAGCATCCATGTAAATAATGTTACCCTTTAAATGCATTAACTTCATAATTCTTTCATTTCTTCAATTTCCATGACTTCCTCCTCCACATCAACGCAGTTAAACACAAAAATGGTTACAACCTTATATCTACCATCTCCCAGAAGTGATTCTTACTGATGAGCTTAAATTTCCCTTTTCTGCTCCTAATCTTTTATGATCGCCCCATTCTCTCTGACCCATGACCCCAAGCCTGTTCTCCATTCTCACCATGTCTTTCCTTCCTTCAGCCCCTCCAATCTCCCCTAGGCCAACACCTTTGCATTGTCTACACTCCTACCTTCCCTGACTTGCCTTTTCAAGCTCCATACTCACCTTTATCCTTGGTTTTCTTGATCCTTTGTGCTACACAAATAGCACTTTGCAAGCCCACAAATCTGGATTTCTCTTGCCATTTACTTCTACTTTTATTCACATGCTGCTGAATGGAAGTCATGGAGTCATGCAGCTTGGATATACTACAAAATGATGTTATCTAATATCAGCTAGGTCCTGTGTGGGATCAAGTTTTGAGATCTCTTCAGTAAAATATTTTAGATTGAATCTGGTTAGCTATGTGCCCCTCCTCCCTTGACAAAGCAAACTTCTGGGATATTGTTGAAGATTCAACTGACTTCATCTTATCTGTTAATGTCTGGAGAATCATTCAATTCCTGGGACTAAAGAGACAATCTGGTTTTGAATCTTATGCTCCTTTCCCTAAATTAGTTTGCTTTGTTTGAATTCTATGTACCTTTCCCTAGGGTAGTTTTTGAGTTTAGATTGCAAGACCACATTCCTCATTAACAAGGGTGGGTCAGTTGTGTGTGGGGGGGATCAAGTTAGGATGAATGTGATTCTTGAACCTTTCCCTTTTGCCTCAGTCTCTCTGATTGTGGCCCATTTCTCGAGAAACAAATAAAGCCTTCTCTTCATACCTTGAGAGATCTCCAAGATTTATTTAAGTGGTATTTGTCCCACACAGTTTGGGGGCTCATGCAGGATAGCATGCCCATTGGGGACCTCGGCTTCTCAGAATTTGGCAAAACAGCGTTGCTACCACAAAATTCTGGCTGTCATTTTCTGGGAAGCCTTGGTTTCCCCTCTGTGTAAATGACCCGAGTCAGAGAGACTCAGTAGGAAGAGAACAGCAAATCTGTGGCAGGAACCTGACGTCAGTGAGGACAAAGAACAGTCTTTAAAACTCTATTCATAGAGACCCACAAAAAAAGGTAAGCCGAGACCTTGGAATCTGAGGGCAATAGATTCCTGGAGGGTCCATTTGGGTGTCTGAGGGTTGGAGGTGACCTCTTTCGATTTGGGTGTAAGAGGCTTGGATCTAAGGGCACTTGATTCTGAGAGGTCTCTGTCAGTATTTAAAATGGGAAGGACCTGTCCTAAACCTTCTCCCAAGGCAAATCAGGTAAATAAGACTAAAATATAAAGGAAAAATAAGAAGAAAATGATTGAGTATTGTAATGAATTTGGTCTGCCTTTGGAAGGGAGAGCCCTCTCTGCATTCCTGAGACATCAGGAATTTGCCATTGGCCTGCGTTTTTAAATTCAGTTTGCAAAATTCGGTTGCATTTTGTGTGGTCTATGTTTATGCCTTGTCTTTCTTTATGCGTTTAGAATGTCTATTTACTTGTGTGACTTGTTAAACAGGGAAAGGAAGAGTTGGCAAGTTCCCCTAAAGAGTTCCTTGGGTTCCCCTACATGTCATTTTGTTTTGGATTTTTAGGCAGTATTTATTTAACTCTCTGGCTCTTCCCTTGAGCCTGCTTTCTGCCTGTGTTACATCTATTGTAACATCTATTGTAATATGATCCATCCCTCCTCACTCCTAGGTTGTCTCTTGAGCACTTAAAGAGGGATTTTTATTTTGATTAAAAAGGAATGGATTATGGAGGACAAACTACTCACCCTGTTATTCTGCCATTATGACAAGGGCCTCCCTTCCCTGTTTATGTTCCCTTCTCTTCCCAGTTCTCCATGATTCTGTGTTGCTAGAATGTTTTTCCCCCACTCTCTTTTAGAAAAGGACTGACAGAGAAAATTACTTCAGGAAGAATTAGTAAAATAAATGTTAAAAGGGATTTTAAAATAAAAAGAAACAGGAAAGAAATAGTGAATAGAAAGAAATGCTATATTAATTTTTAAAAAAATAGGTTGTTAGAGATTCAGGTTAATCCTAAAGTATATAACGTGGTTACTAAGACATGCCAGTATAGGGGAAACTAAATAGTTAATCTTTTCCCAGAATGATATGGTAACAAAGCTTCAGGAGTTTATCAGTTTAGTTCCTGGTAATGTTGGTTATTACAGAAAATTATGGGACATGTAAGGATTTAAGAATAGAAGATCAACTGCCCCCCCCAGAAAGGATTGTCCCTCTATAAAAGTTATTCAGCTTTACTCTATTTAAAGAAAGGGGAGGAGGAACAGGGAATATTCTGATTAGGCTAAGGGATTTTTGGATGACTGTTTGCCTTTTCCAGGGTTTTTAGCAGTTATAATCAAGAAATGCTAACTATTAAAAGCTGGGGATGGAATCCTATCTGTGGTTTCCATAGCTGGATAAGCTATGTGATTCTAGTTCATAATAGTTTGAATTAAAGTCAAGAGGAGCTAATGAAAAGGAAGTAAGTATGGAAATGGGTTGGAGCATGAAGACAGAAGGTTTGAGCAGGTTTGACTTTAAAGTGCCTTACAAATCATTTTAAGAGGAGAAGAAAGTACTTGTGCTTCAGGACGCCCCCCTTCCCCATGTAGAAATCAGCCCTTCCCTCACTGAGCTGGTGGTAGCTGTGCAGAGTTAAGGGAGGGGAGGGAGTTTCTTACAGAAAAGCTGTGGTTTGGGGAGAGTTTAGAAGAGTTTAAGAGAAGAAAGAACCTTTAAGGGGAAGATTAGGAAGTTTTAGGAGGAAAGTTTTTTTATCCTTACCAGTGTCTGGAAAAGAGTCCATGCTTTCTCCCTGAGTTGGGGGAAGGGGTGGTGGGTTGGACACGTGGTGGTCTCAATCACATCCACCATCTTAAGACTTGAACCCTAGACCAAGTCCACCTGAGAGCCCACCCACCCATGGAGGGAGAGGGGATAGACAGGAGAGAAGCCTTAAAGGGAAAGAGATCCCTCCACAGGTGGGATATATGATTGGAAAAATATCTAAGATCCAGGGGTTAAGAGACTCCTTTATTGAGAGGAAATCACATTTAATGAATATCTGTTGACCATGTGGCCTGAGTGATAACTCAAATAGTTTTAAGTTTCTGAACTAGAGCTTTGGAAAGCACTCTGAGGATTTTTAAAAAAGGGATACTAGTGTTGTAACATTCTGACAATTTGTACAGAATGGGAGGAATTTAAGAACCAAGATTGTTAAATTAGTTTGAGATTAAACTGTTTTGCAAGGAGTTTGGGATTTTAAAACTCTATTGTAACACCTTTGGGTTAAGAAAAGTGGTACTAGGTTAACTAAGAAGAGAAATAAATAGGTTATCAGGGATGTTTACTGATTTCTTTTGGGAAAAAAAATTCTAATTGGTTTTAATGTTGAATAATGCTAACAATTGCATTTTTATTTTGGATAGAACTTTTGCAATGTGAGTGCTGGATTTTCTGTATAAGGTACTCTAAAGTTCTTATCAAACTTAACTGTTGGGATGTTAGTTGAGTTGTAATTACATTGGGGTTTTAAATGTGTCATATGTATGAGATTGGATTCTGAGAATTTGGGTAGAGAGACAAAAGTGTAAAAAACATGGGATATTCATTTTGCTCTTGTTCTAAGGGAAATGAGATGTTTAAATAAGAATCTTAATGTTTAATGTATATTAACAATGCATGTTTAATTTTAATGAAGTCAAGAATGTGGACTTCTCTCTTCCTGAAGACAGCTGATGGGGCTCTCAACAAATTGTAGTGGTGGGCCTTATTGTAAGGTAACTTATTAATGAATAAGATGTTTTTATCAGTTACGTGTTTCTTTTGTAACCACAAGCAGATTATATTTGCAATATTTAGCTATCTATTGTGAATATGTTATTTAAATACTGTAATTTTAAAGCCTGGGATTAAGGTGATTGCTTTGAAGGGCAATAAGGAAAATCTGAAAAAGTATGACCTTTTCTAGCATAGATCTGTGAGTTCATGAATAATGTAATATTGGAAGGATTGATTTAAAAAAAATCTAGTAATTTGTGTGTTACTCTGCTACTCTTATTGCTGTTCTGTTGTAATGAAATGAATAACCCATGTTGGAAATTTAAAGCTGCCGAAGTTGTTTTAATGGTTTTAAAGAATTCTGAAAAGTAATTTGTATGTTAGGGGACAGGTGGGTGGTGCAGTGGTTAGCGCAATGGCCCTCGAGAACTGGGTTCAGGTCAGCCTTCAGATACTTGATTGTCTAGCTGTGTGACCTTGGGCAAGTCACTTATTGCCTTGCCAAAAGAAAAATAACCATTTCTATGTTGAGGATGGCTAGTAGGTAAACAAGTCCGAGCCAAGCAAGTGTCCTTACATATGAAGATTGGTTCTTTTCCTAGGAAAGAGTATAGAGTAGTAATTGTTCCAATTGCTGAATATGTTAATGGCATTGACATACTGAAGGGAATGACTTTACATTTACCTGATTGCCAATACCAGTTTGCTATAAGTACTTTGAGAATATCAGTGGTAGTAGGCAAGCTGTTAATGCCTCCTGTCACTGTCCCCACACCTACTCAGATGGTCAGTCAGAAACAGTATAGGATTCCTGGAGGAACAGAAGAAATAACTAAAACTATAAAAGATATGTACAAGCAGGAGTGTTTGTTCCTACTACTACTGTATGGAACAATCCAGTTTGGCCAGTAAAGAAATCTGATGGGTCCTGGAGAATGACAGTAGACTATGGACAATTAAATAAAGTCACCCCTCCCTCATATGCGGCTGTCCCTGATACGATAAATTTAATAGAGGCCGTGCAATCCTATCCTGGTTCATGGTATGCAGTCATAGACTTAGTAAATGCTTTACAATACCTATTGATTCCAAACAATGGGACCTGTTTGCCTTTACATGGCAAAATAAGCAATATACTTTTACCAGACTACCACAAGGGTATTTACACAGCCCAACAATCTGTCATAGAATTGTGGCTGAGCACCTAGATGAGTTGCAATGGCCATAAGTTAAAATAACTCATTATATAGATGATATCATGATTCAGGCACAAACTTGATCACAAGTAGAGCAGTGCCTTACACAATTAACTGAACATATGAAAAAGAAGGGATGAAGAATAAATCCCACTAAAATTCAGGGACCTGCCCAAAGTGTAAAATTTTTAGGTATAATCTGGAACAAAGGGCATAGAGAGATAATGCCTAAAGCCCAAAAGAAAATACGAGACTTTTCCATTCCTTGAGACAAAAAAGGAAGCTCAGAAATTTATAGAATTATTTGGTTTTTGGAGGAATCACATTCCTCATTTGGGACAAATCTTGCAGCCTTTGTATATAGTTACAAGGAAAAAATATGAATTTGAATGGGGAGAGAAAGAAACTCAAGTGTTTGAAGAAATAAAGATAGCAATTCAAACTGCCTTAGATTTATGGGCAGTGAAAGAAGGTCCCATAGAGTTACAAGTTTCAGCCATGAATGGATATGCTGATTGGAGCCTCTAGCAGAAACAACAAGGAAAAAAAATGTTCCGTTAGGATTTTGGTCCAGGAAATTACCCGACACGGGCCAGAATTATACCCCTCTGAACAACAATTATTAGCTGCATACTGGGCTTTAGTTGAAACTGAGCATTTAACATTAAATCTTGAGGGAATTTTAAGACCTGTTATACCTATTATGAGTTGGATTTTGGGAACCCCTGCTTCCCATAAGATTGGACGTGCCCAAGAATCATCTATAATCAAATGGAAATGGTATTTACAAAATAGAGTTAAAACTGGAAGGCAAGGTGTTTCAGCAATAAATGAAAAACCATTGGAACTACCCACTAATAGTGCTCCTATAGGGGAGTCTCCTAGATAATGTGAACAATCACCTGTTTCTTGGAATCAAGATTTTGATTCTTTGACTGAGGAGCAGAAAAAACACACTTGGTTTACTGATGGCTCTGCTAAATATGTGGGGTCCAAGAGACATTGGAAGGCTGTGGCCTATAATCCCATAAGTGGGATAGTTCTAGAAACAACAGGTGAAGGCCAGAGTATCCAATGGGCAGAATTCATGGCAGCTTTTCAAGCTTTGCAGCATGAACAAGGCAAACAATGCCATCTGTTTACTGATTCATGGGCAGTTGCTAATGAATTAGCTGTATGGATGACCATGTGGAAAAAAAACATGACTGGAAAATAAGGGACAAAGAGGTTTGGGGCAAAAGCTTATGGCAACAAATGTGGGAAAGGTGTCAAAATAATAATGTGTCTGTGTTTCATGTAGATGTCCATATGAAGACTGATTCGGTGGAACGTGAGTATAATGCTCGAACTGATGAACTTTCAAAACTAGAAGGAAAATCCTTACAAATAGCATCTCCAGAGGATAGGGACGATTTGATGCTGGGAAAATGGATTCACATTACTGCAGGTCATCTTGGCGCTCTTACATCTTACAGGTGGGCAGTGGCTAGAGGAATTAATATTCCCTTAGATATTTTTAAACAGATAACTTAGGAGTGACCCCAATTGCCAGCTCTTCAGTCAGTGCTCTGTACTTCGAACTGTAACTGGAGAATTGGCTAGAGGAACTTTGCCTGCCCAAATTACACTGATAGATTATATAGGCCCATTGCCTCTAAATCAAGGGTTCCAATATGTCTGTACTTGTGTAGACAACTATTCAGGAATATTAATTGCTTGCCCATATAGACAAGCAATTCAAAAGAATACTTGTAAGACTATTGATATTATTTCCCTATATTATGGCACCACTATGCAAATCCAAAGTGATAATGGAACTCATTTTAAAGGAAAAGAAATTGATATTTACTGAGGATATAATAATATCGAATGGATATATCACATTCCTTATTATCCACAGGCAGCTGGACTTATTGAAAGAATGAATGGCTTATTGAAAGAGAAGTTGAGAAAAATAGGAGACAATAATTTGAATAAATGGAAGGAAAATCTATTTCAAGCTTTGAAGCAACTGAATAATAGACCATTGGCTGATGGAGAAGGTACTCCATTGTCCAGAATGATGACTCCTAACTTACAAATAAGTAAAGCATCCAACATTCCTACCATACAATGGTGGAAATTTGATAACAATGCAAGGGAACCTTGGAGGGCCTCACTTGGGTCCGCAGGTTATGATTTATATGTAGTACATGATGTGGAAATAAAACCTCAAGGCCAATTATTATGTAATACCGGTATTGGGGTTAAATTACCTACTGGATATTATGGTCAGCTATTCTCTGGATCCAGCTTGGCCAATAAGGCACAAGTACATGTACTAGGAAGAGTGACAGTTAATGATTATAGAGGAGAAATTAAAGTTTGTTTGCATAATTCCCATGTGTCTGAAACCTACTTCTATAAGACCAGGGAGAAGATATGTCAGATGGTTGTATTACCATACCTCATTGGACAATGGATAAAAAGAACTCAATCCCCTGATAAAACTACCTGTGGGGATCAAGGATTTGGTAGCTCAGATGAAATACACTAGCTACCTGAGAAGATAATCCCAGGAACTAAATTATGGATAAAGAGACATCCTACAGATGCTCCTAGGCCATCTGAATTAATAGCCCAAAGGAATAACAACACAGCTATTGTTTGTTATTCAGGAGATAACATTTGGCACTACATTCCATTAACCTAAATGTTTATTCACAATTAAGTGTTTTATTGGCTTCTGGCTTTATAATGAAGTATGAACCTGGACTCTGGGAGCTCAACTAGCAAATTCAGGAATCTAGATCTTGTTGACATGGAGAAACGCCACTAAATCTAGACAACAAGGGGAATTCACCTATCCTGCATGTAGCGAATGTAATATTGCTAATTGGACTATTGCTATTTGGTCTACTACTGATGCTAAATTTTATAGAGCCCCATTACCTATGTCCCATAACTCTTCTTATCTCTTCCTTGGTTAATATCTGATGTTGTATCACTCCTCTCCACTTTATGCTCCCAACATTATGGGATAAAGTAATAAAACAAAGATTAACTGAAAATTGTACTGCATGGAATATAAATAACTCCACCCTTAGTATAAATATTCCCCTTAATAACCAATATCTGTTTGTGTACCAATGCTTCCGAAATACCCAATTGCGGTGCTTCTGTACACTACTCATTATTATTGCCCAAAACACCGCCCACCGATCACCCTCCATCTTTTGTTCATGTCCCAAAATCATGTATTAATACCTCTATCTCTCAGCATAAAATTGTACTTCATTATAATGTGTCCTTCCCACCTTTATTGCCCTGTACTAGATTTAAAAGAGCCTGGTATGACACTCTACTTGGGGGGTGGGCAGGAACAGGTTTGGGGATAGTAAATTCTATAGATCTTGAGACCTTGGCCAGAAGACTGCATAGTGCTGGGCGGATGTATCTCAAGCTTTGACAATTAATGCTAATTGGTTACACAAGACGCCCTGCCACACAAAAATACTTTAAAATACCAAGGCCAATTCTTACAAGATTTTAATGATAGCATTCTAGCTAATATACGGGTTGATACTAATATAAGTGCCCTGTTTAATTGGACCAAATGTTCTTTGCAAAACATGTACACTTTAATACAAAAGGAGAATGCTCAAAGGTTATTACAAGAAGGAGATACTAACATTTGGGATGTAGCATTATCCTATATGGTAAATTATGGGAAACAGATCAAGCCTGAACGAGCTCAGTGTACCTCCCCTTGGTATAGTAGGATTGTAGTATATTAAAGAGTTCATATATGGAGAATTTTACGTCAATTCCATGTGATCCCTTTTGTGTTACGTGATTATTTTGCTTTACCACATATAAATAGTAACTATATAGATCAAGACAATGTAACTCATACTTTACAGGATTGTACTTTCACTAACAAAGGCATTGTGTGTGGGATGATGACACGGCAGATGGAGCCCTGCCTTCTCTCACACTCCTGTAACCTATGTGACTTAAAGGTATATCCTCTTCCAAACTTTTCAATGTTATATGAAGCATCTTCCCAACACATTTGTTTAACCTCTAATAATAGTACTGATTTAGCCTCTGTCTCACAGAAACCTCCCTTTTCTGGATGTTTTACTAATATCTCTTTCCTACACTGGCAGGGTGATGACTTTTACTTTTCCCCTGATACAGATGTTGTTAAGAATTTGACTTGGATACCCAAATTGTTACCTCTTCCCCATACTTCTTTATCTCTACAACCTTTAATTGCTATTCTTAGTCAATTCCATGTCCTTAAGAAACTATTAGAATCCAACCAGCGCACTTTGAACAAACATCAAATACAGACTCACATAGTTGCAGGACATTTAGTCGAGGCCTCTCATTTAGTAACTTCTGATACTAATCACCATTGGTATGATTTCTTGTTTAAGTCAGCAAACTGCTACAAGATATTTTAGAAGTTTAGCTATTCCTATATTATTGTTAATGATTTTCTTATTATTATGCATGTGTAATTTTTATATGTATATTAAAATGAAACAAATTTATATTAAGTTTACTCCCACAGTCCCGTCCTCATACATTTCTCGTGACCTTAAGGCCAAATGAATAAGAAATTAAATTTTCTTATAAGCAAGTTCTCTTGAGCCTGTATGAGGATGTGTCCTCATGTAGTTACTTTCTCCCCCCCACCCCCCACATGCCATAGGTGATTTGGCTGCATTCCAAGATTCCAGGAGCCAGCCACTCCTTGGAACACAGATAATACTGGGAAGAACAGGCTCTTGTCACAGTATTGCCTGTAATTAAAGTTAAACCTTGTGGTCCAAAATAGCATTTCTCTGAAGTCACAATACACTATGCTATTCCTGCTGAACAGCCACCAAAGCATGGGTCACCCCCTCACGGTGCACTTATCCCCTCATCTCAGTAAATAAATTGTTGATAAAGTGAGGGATGGAAAATTAAGAAGACCTGATGTTGAATGCTACCATAGTTGTGTGACTCTGTACCTCAGTTTACTAATATGTAAAATTTGAAGTTATAACAGTACCTATCTCTCTTTGAGATCAAATGAGACAAGCCACCAAAAAAGCACTCTGCAAACTTAAAAATATATATATATAAATGCTTAGCTATTATAAATAATTGCTTAAAAGCTATTTAAGACTGGCTGACTGGGTTTTCATCAGTCAGGACCCATGAGTAACAATACTAAAAAACAGTAAATATCAGGTTCCCTATCCTCTAGTGTAAGTGCAAACTGAGGGAAGTGGCTCCATAGAGGATGCTATATTTGTATCCAATCCAAAAAATACAGTTTTGGAATAGTATTATCTTAGACCTTTAAATAAGTTCATCCCTAATACTCAATAAATCCAGTAAACTTTTCCTACCTCATTTCATGTTATTATTCTTCATACTCCAAATATCTACCAACTGTCCCAAATCAATCAGTCACAACAAGCATTTTAAAGTGCCTATTATGTATCTGACATATATATCTATTCAGCTATAGGGAAAGTGAGGCAGAAATAAAACAGTCCCTGTTTTCAGACTACTTATATTCTATGAAGGAAGTATTAGGAAGTTGTCTTCATCAAGATGAATGGGACCTCATGGGAGATATGTGGCAGGAGGGAATGTGTGTCAAATAAGGCCAAACTGTAAGCTCAAAGATTAGTAACATGTAAAAGAAAACTGTTTATCTCAATGACAGCAATTGCAATTTCCTAGGGTACAGATTAGGTTTTTATAACTTTTCAATCTTGCTCAGAGGACATAGCCAATCATCAGGGTTAAAGTTACCATTTACACAAGATTGAGGCATCTCTTATCCAAGGACAAGTACATGTTACAACAGTGGATGGAACTATTTGAATTTAACACCACTGACCTAGAACATTGAGCTGTTAAATGATTTGCTCAGGGTTACATAGCTGATATGTGTCAGAATAAAACCAAGGGCTCCTGATTCTAAGGTCAGTTCTTTGTCCAGGATATCATGCTGCCTTTCCTAGAAAATCACATGAAAATTATACCCTAAATAAATACGAAGCAATTTAGAGAAGAGGCATTATCTACTGAAGGCATCAGAATGTCTTTGGAGATTCTGGAGAATTCTTTTGAGTTGGCTTTTCATCTAATTCAAAAAAATGTACATCACCCTAGTAAGGACCTGGGAGGAGCCTTCACCTAAGCATATAGAAAACCTTTCACCCACTATATCTGTTCAAACCCTGTATTCATTAGAAGACACAGTCTATCTAGTTAGAACATGAAGACCATGGATCATGGCATTCAATCCTAAAGGGTCCAATCCCCTCATTTGACAGATGAGGAAACTGAGAATCAAAGCAATTGCACATATTCACAAGCAGTATGTAGAGGATGCTGGTACTGAATCCCATTCCTGACTTCATACTGTATTCTACTGTCTTTAAAGGTTCTCAGCTCTATGGGAAGCAGCTTCATGTAATGGAATCCAAAGAGGCAGATTTCCATCACTCATATGTGAACATAGGCACATTCAATTTCCTGGATTAGAACTCCATCTGTGTTAAGGTTGGAAATTTTTTAAAATTGCATTTATTTAAAGTAATGGGGTTAAGTGACTTGTCCAGGTTCACACAGCTGGGTAATTATTAAGCATCTGAAGTCACATTTGAACTCAGGTTCTCCTGACTCCAGGGCCAGTGCTCTATCCACTGTGCCACCTAGCCGCCTGCCCCTGTCTTAGTTCTTGAAAGACAACATGTCAGATTGAGGGCAGGAGAGAGAAAGGGGGTCTCCTCTACAAAGTTATTCCTAGCTTTCACTCCCTGGAACTATTGAGTCATCTCTAGGACATGGTTATGTAAAGCCTATCTAATTGGTGATCATAAATCATATATGGATCAGGGTATAGTCATCTTTACTGTGAGTCTCACATGGCACCTATGTTTTCTAATGACTGGTCAAAGAGCAACATTTGTGTACCTATAAAGCATCTAAGAAATCCCATGATTTTCCCTAACCTAGATTGTGAAATTGACCAAATATCTTTAGAAGAATGAAGTCTAGCAATTCTGGGACCTGAAGAAATCATTTGTCAAAGATACTTTCAGTTGCAAATGTAGGGCTAAAGGAATCCCCAGGCAGAGTCTTTGCCCATGGGAGACATAGAAGAAGAGGGTCCTGGTATACCAGAAAGAGCCTGGGCTGCCACCAGGGTAGACATTAGGCCTTTTTTTTAAGTTTTTTTTTGCAAGGCAATGGGAGTTAAGTGGCTTGCCCAAGGCCACACAGCTAGGTAATTATTAAGTGTCTGAGGCTGGATTTGAACTCAGGTACTCCTGACTCCAGGGACAGTGCTCTATCCACTGAGGCACCTAGCCGCCGCTGACATTAGGCCTTTTGATTGTTTTTCTCTTTTAATTAATTATTCTTACTAAGGGTTAAGCTCCCTTGTTTCTACATGGTGAAAGAATAGGAGTACTGTTAAGAACCTTTTCAATTTGAGGAGCCCTCAATATAATGCTGGTCTTTAAATATCCTCTTCCTTCTTGGGGTACCCCATTTTCCATTAGGTTATCAGTGCTTTCTTTACTCTAGTTTGCCAGTAGCAATAGCAAATAGCAATATTGTCAATAGCCAATAGTAATAGCAAATAATAGCACTCTCCCACATGTAGGCAATGCCTTATGTGACTGACCTTTCCTAACTTCTTTGACTCATCAAAACTCTCCAGTGGCACCAAAAAAATTTATGTGCAGTATTATTTCTTAAAAAACTGAGGGATGGCAGCTAGATGGCTCATGGGGTGGCTAGATGGCACAACGAATAGAACACTGGCCTTAGAGTCAGGAGCACCTGAGTTCAAATCCAGGCTCAGACACTTGATAATTACCTAGCTGTGTGGCATTGGGCAAGCCACCTAGCCCCACTGCCTTGCAAAAACCAAAAAAATAAAAAATAAAAAAAATACTGAGGGGCAAATGAGAGAGAAAAACACATTTACAAAAAATTTGCCAGGGATTTCAAATCATCCTAAGTCTCATTCTATATGATTCTGCTCGGGGCAGCTAGGTGGTGCAGTAGATAGAGCACTGACTCTGGAGTCAGGAGAATTTGAGTTCAAATGTGGCTTCAGACACTTAATAATTACCCAGCTGTGGGACCTTGGGAAAATCACTTTACTCCATTGCCTTGCAAATACCCCCCCCAAATAATCAAATCTATATGATTCTGCTCTAATTCTTTAAGCAGATATACTAAACCCAAGTATTAGCAAACTAATGGACTGTAGCTCTCTAAGATAAAAACCACTTATTTTGTATGAAAGGTAGTTTATATAACTCATAATCCTTGTCTTCATAGAACATATAGTCTAGTGGAGGGGGAGGCCCTTTTTTTAAAATTACAGTCCTGTGATTTTATTGGAGTAGGCAATTCCTGGTGAAAAACCTCATGCCAAGTTTTAGCAACTTGCAGTCATTGAAAGTTGGCCAAGGGCATGATCCCATTATCATACAACCAGAGGCAGAACTGGGATCTAGGTATCTTCTGGGGCAGATCTTTAATCCATTATGCAACCTTGTTTCTTAATAAAAATGTTGATAACTCTTAGTATTCAATAACTGATGAGAACTTTATTCAACAGCTCCAATGAGCATTTGATTGTAAATTCCTGGAGGACAAGGGCTTTCTTTTGCCTTTTTGTATTTTGGTGCTTAGATGCAGAAGGTGCTTGATAAATGTTTATTGAATTGTTCAGAGGCAGAACTGGGATCCAGGTATCTTCTGGAGAAGCTCTTTAATCCATTATGCAACCTTGTTTCTTAATAAAAATGTTGATAACTCTTAGTATTCAATAACTGATGAGAACTTTATTCAACAGCTCCAATGAGCATTTGATTGTAAGTTCCTGGAGGACAAGGGCTTTCTTTTGCCTTTTTGTATTTTGGTGCTTAGATGCAGAAGGTGCTTGATAAATGTATATTGAATTGAATTGAGAAAAAAAAAATGACACACTAAGCAAGAATAGATATTTAATAGGGAGAACTGGGATGTCTTCTTTGAGGTGGTGCCATTTTGTCTGGGTTTTAAAGGATAAGTAAAAATTCAATAGGCAGAGAGGACAAAGGTGAACAAAATGACATCAGTGTGAGAGAGGCTCAGAGATGGAAGTGGAGAAGACATGTTTGAAAAAAAACAGTCCATTTTGACTGCAGTAAAGATTGCATGTTATTGTTCAGTCATTTCCATTTTGGCTGACTCTTTGTGACCCCCATTTGGGGTTTTCTTGGAAAAGATAATGAAGTGGTTTGCATTTCCTTCTCCAGTTCATTTTACAGATGAGGAAACCAAGGCAAACAGGGTTAAATGACTTGCCCAAGGTCCTATAGCTAGTAAATGTTGGAAGCTAAATTTGATCAGGAAGATGAATTTACTTCCAGGACCAATATTTTCTCAGACTACCCCATAAATTGCCTAGAAGAGAATAATTAATATAATAAACATGCAAAGATAGGATGCTGACAGATTATTCATGACTTTGTGAAGAGGCAACCTAGCAAAGTGGATAGAATATCTGACAGTCAGGAAGATCTGCATTTGAATGATCTAGCTGCATGACAATGAGTTTCTCAGTGTTCTCTGTAAAATGGAGGCAATGATAGCACCTGCCTAATCAGGAGGTTGTGTAGATAACATGAAGTAATATTTGGAAAGTGCTTTTCAAATCTTAAAGAGTTATATAAATGCTAGATAGTATTATTATTGTGAAAATAATTGAGATACATAAGAATAGTTCTAACTTTAAAATGCTATATAAATGCCAGTTATTTTTTTTATCATTATTAATGGCAAAAACGTGATAATTATTCTGTAGGCACCTTAAGGCCTATAAATATTGGTAATGATAAGAATAATAGCGAAGGAGACAGCTAGGTGGTTCAGTGGATAGAGCACTAGTCATGGAGTCAGGAAGACCTGAGTTCAAATTCAACCTCAGACACTTAATAATTACCTAGCTGTGTGGCCTTGGGAAAGCCACTTAATCCTATTGCCTTGTAAAAACCAACCCCCCCCAAAAAAAATAATAAAATTAAAAAAGGAAAGAAAGGGGAACAGGTCCTAGAC
Organism: Macrotis lagotis; assembly: GCF_037893015.1. Taxonomy (NCBI): domain Eukaryota; kingdom Metazoa; phylum Chordata; class Mammalia; order Peramelemorphia; family Peramelidae; genus Macrotis; species Macrotis lagotis. Next base: position 290,547,950 of record NC_133659.1, read on the forward strand.
TCTCAAATCAGATCAGGTAGGGGAATGCTCATTCTGCCTTCACATAAGACCAGTCCTGATTATAACCATTGAAAATTTACAAATATACATCACTCTTTTGAGAAATGGAAACCAAATTTAAATGTGCTAAGAAAAATTAGAACAAATTTCATTAGCTCTTTTAATCAACAAGCATAATCATTTTAATGTTTTGACAAATAAAATATGCTTATGGTTCCTGGCATATATTTCCCATCTTAACTCTAAGAAAACTGAGGTTAATGTCTGCTGTCTAGACAATAATGTGTGTGTGACTTTTACAATAATTTTATGGCCCTTTTAAGCAATACATCTATTTACCCTCACCTAGACTTTTGGATCTTGTTCTTTGCCATGACAGACTCATGGAGATGTAATTTTACTCTCATCACTCTTTATTGGATTCTTCAAAGTAAAATATTGGATGGGGCCATGACATGGGCTGTTATTAAATCTTCACTTTCTTATCACTTGGACAGAATGTACAGGAAAACTATAATTAATTTGGATCCATCAGGATAAGGTTGGCATATTTCTAGTGAAAACTCTTACCTGGGCAGCTTTTGATTTATGACAAGCATCCCAAGAATATAACACTCTACAAAGGTTCCCTCACTCAGTCACAATCTATGTAGCTGAATAAGGTTTCCCATACCTCCCTCCCCCCATACCCTGATCTGGATGACAAATGTCTGCTTCAAAAAGTATTATGGCTTTAGGAAAATTTCCATTCAGTATTAAGATGAGCCAGATATCACCCAGAAGTTCATGTTATTCCATTTTTATCAGAAGATAAGTTATTATGAGAATGGGTGGGGGGAAGGAGAGAGATCTTCCATAACATTTTAAAATTATATGCCTCTGTGTCCTTTGGTCATTTGGTTTTCCCTCTCTGGAAGATTATTGCAACCCTGTGCCCCCTTTCTCTGATTGGTTAGTTTCTCTTGGAGCCTTCATTTTAAAGAAGTACCCAGATCAGTCATATTCTCTTCTTCATCTCTGGTTAAGCTACCTTTTCCCTCCTATGTCCTCCTTTCCTTCCTTATAGGTGTTGTATTCTCCCATTAGAATGCAGGATCTTTAAAGATAGGAACTTTCTTCTTGCTTGCATATACAATTCTCATTATTTATGTTGTACTGTATTTTTATTTTGTTAAATATTTCCTAGTTATATTCTAATCTGATTGGAGTCAGACTTGGGAGGGTAGTCTGCCATGATGTTGGCAGGAGTTCTCTGTTTGACCCCTTTGCTCTAGACAGATCTTTAAAGCTATAAGTGACAGATACAATCCCTCCCCTGGAAGAAGCTGAAGAGCCTACTTCTGGAAAGTCACAATGACAGTTCATGGAAGGATCTTGTTTCCTATATGGAATGTGTGCATACATTTTATAGCTGGTTCTGCTCTGCTGGTCACTTGAAAGAGGAAATGATTGATGATTGACTACATAACCAGACTGGTTCTTTCTAGATCTTCCAACATTGGAGGAAGATGAACTGCTATGCACTTGTGAATAGGAGTCAGGCTTCAGATCTCTCACCTAGAACAGGCATGAAGCCTGTTGCTATTGCTTCTGTTTGGGTTCTGTCTATTTTTCTTTGCTCTTAGGTAAAGGAGATTATAGCTAGCTATGACTTTGCAAGTTTTGAAAGATTAGAAGTGAAAGAACACTGAGGAAGAGATGAACCTATCCAGATCTGGAAAAGGGAGTTGAGATTTCATGCTATACAGAGAGAGGATGGTCCAGTGCTCAGCAAAGTTGCTGGCTTTATTGACTGACTGACTCACTTGTATCAATAAAGGTGATTTTTTCACCAGGGAGGTGCCTACACCACTGAAATAATAGATCTAGTCCCTATCACAAGTTTTGTTAACTGAGTGCTAATAGCAATGGCATTTTCAAGCTGAGCAGACAAGAAGCCAAGGAATCTTCCTGAAGCATGTCTAAAGGATGTTATACATAAGCTTGATGCTTCCAGGGAGAGCACTGATAAAGGTAAAGCAGTGATTGTACATCAATAGAATGAATTGCTATTTCAATAAAAGGACAAAACTCTGACTAAAACAGAGAAACTTGTAAGACTTCTCTGGGCAATTTCTACTTGGGTTCCCTTTGAAGTGATACCAAGTAAGATGAACTAAACCAGGAAGAAGGAAGATGATACTTTAAATGGAAAGAACCACACAAAAATAGACATTGGATGCTGCAAAATGATAATGATTAAGCATGGCTCCAAAGAAGACATAGGAAAAATACCTCCCTCTTCTTTACAGAAATATAGGGACTAGAATTGCATATAATTACAGATTGTCTCAATGTGTTGGTTAGCTTTATTGATTTTCGATTTTTTATTTTCTGTTAAAAAGGGATGCCTCTTTAACATTTCTGGATAGCAATTTGGAATTACACCCAAAGGGCAATAAAAATGTGCATACCCTTTGATACAACAATACCACTACTGGGTCTATACCTTGAAGAGATCATGAAAAAGGGTAAAAACATCACTTGTACAAAAATATTTATAGCAGCCCTGTTTGTGGTGGCAAAGAATTGGAAACTGAGTGAATGTCTTTCAAATTGGGGAATGGCTGAACAAATTGTGGTATGTGTACATTATGGAACACTGTTGTTCTATTAGAAACCAGGAGGGATGGGAATTCAGAGAAGCCTAGAAGGATTTGCATGAACTGATGCTGATCGAGATGAACAGAATCAGAAAAACATTGTACACCCTAATAGCAATATGGGAGCGATGATCAACCTTAATGGACTTGCTCATTCCATCAGTGCAACAATCAGGAAGAATTTGGGGGCATTTATGATAGAGAATACCATCTGTATCCAGAGAAAGAATTGTGGAGTTTGACAAAGGCCAAAGACTATTACCTTTAATTTAAAAAAAATTATCTTATTATCCAATTTTGCTATCTCTTATACTTTATTTTTTCCCTTAAAGATATGATTTCTCTCTCATCACATTCAACTTAGATCAATGTATACCATGGAAACAATGTAAAGCCTAACAGAAGTTTTTCCCACATAATTTCCCTCCTAATCTCACTTCCCTCCCTCCACCCCCCACAGAAGGCAGTTGAGTCCCTACTCCACTTCCAACCTCTCCCCACTTTCTTCTCAATACTATCTCTCTCTGCCCATTAATAGACCCTGTCATTATAATGGGGGCAATGTACAATGTATTTGATTGTGATTGATCAGATCAACATGAGCTCAGAAGGTTCTAGCACAGGTCAGATACAAATTGACCATTTGAACCAATAGTGTACACAAGATTGGATATTTAATCCTCTACTTCCCCACCAAAATCTTCCTGAGGTCAAGATTGGTTATCACCATTGTTCACAATTTGGTTTGTTAATTATGTTACTGTAGTAATATTGTATTTGTACTACTGTATAATTGTGCAGTTTAGCTAAGGTCACTAGATGGCATAGCCACTAGAATTACAAGTTCAAATCCTACCTCAGACATTAACTAGTTGTGCTACCCTAGCCAAGTCAACTGACCTCTCTCAGCTGGATGGTAATAATAGAACCTACTTCTCAAGGTTGTTGTGGAGATCCAATTATATAATATACATAGAGCATTTTGTAAACTATAAAACACTAAATAGAAACTTGTTATGTTTATTTTGTTTTGTTTTACTTGTTTCATTCTCCAGTGGTTCATCAGAATCTTCTCATGTTTCTCTGAATTCTTCACAATTGCTCCTTAGAGCTTTGTTTTAATTATTTTCTTGTGAGAGTTTGCACTTACCTCCACCAGGAACCTCAGAACTCTGTAATTATTTCCCCTGCTCCTTCCCCCTAACTGGAGTCTATTCTGGAGTAGGTAGCTTCTTCATTTCTATGTTCTGTACAGAATTGTAATGGATACATTGTCCAGGAGAATATTTTCCAAATATGAATAGGAAGAAAATAATGATTATTTTAGAACCTATAATCTTCATTTAGAACCCCTTTCATCTTCATTCATAACATTTATTTATCTCCAACATTGTGTATAAGCACCAATCAAGATAGATAGACAGACAGCTAATAGATCGATTGATAGATATATGACATGACATGATCTGTCACACTTTTCCCTCATGGAGTTTACAATTGAATTGAATAAAGTCAGTTGGGGACGTCACTTTCCCTCTGAGATAAAAGAAATGGGGTAGAATAGAACAGAATTAGGGAGGGGTCTCCAGAGAAGGTTACACCTGAGCTGGTCATTGAAAGAAGAAAGGGACTTAAAACGGATATAGCCTTTTTGTTGTACATTTATATTAATCTTTTCCGACTTTTCATCACCCCATTTGTGATTTTATGGCAAAGATACTGCAGTGGTTTGCCATTTCTTTCTCCAGCTCATTTTATAGCTAAGGAACAGGATTAGGTAACCAGCTTGTCTGTGACCAGATTTGAATTCAGGAAGATGAGTCTTCCTGACTCCAAGCTTGGCACTCCATCGACTATGGCACTACCTAGCTGTCCTCTGAAATATAGCCTAGAATTATAGATTTTCAGCTAGAAGGGCTCTTAGAGTTCATTTAATCCATCCCCCCCCTCAATTTGTTATGCTGTTCAGTTGTTCGGTTGTATCCAATACTTCTCTGACCCATGGACCACAGCAGACCAGGCATTTATTCTCTTCTCTCTTCCAATGTCTATCTAAGATTATAGTTGTTGCTTTCATGACTCTATTCATCTCTTCCCTCTACTGTCCCCTAATCCTTTTGCTTTTAAATTCTCCTAAGAATGGGGCTTTCCTGAGTCCCATTTTCTCATTTGGTATCCTAATTCCCACCTTTTACAGGATAGAAAATGAAAGCCTACAGACGGAAAATTATCTTGCCAAGATCATATATTTGAACTGTGTTACTATGACTCCAAATTCAGAACTCTTTGCAATGCACTGCCATACTTCCAAGGAAGGCAGGCTCATCTATTCCCAGTATGAAAAAGGAGTGAACAAACCTTTAGATGCATGAGAGAGGAGGGCAAGAATGAGGAGCTGAATAACCAAGTGGTCAGAAATGTAGAGGACATGGAGGGCAATGTAATGAGATAAAACCCTCCCTCTCTGGAGATCCAACAAATTGAGCAAAAGAAATAAAAGCTTTGGTTGGTTTGGTTATCCTTATTATAGAAAAGCCACTTATTTTGTGCCTAATTGCCATACAGCACAATAATTGTGTACATCATTAAGTATGTGTCAAAATAGTTGCTATAAATTTTATTTAATTAGAACTGTAAACTCTAAATGAAAAGCTTTAGTCTCCACAGATTGTTGCTCACACAGCATTGTCATCAACTAGCATCTCTAAAGGAAAGTTAACAACCATTGCTTTTGCTAAAAAGATCCAAGACTCTCTAGTAATCAGCAAGCCTGAATCCATTCAGTATGGGGAAGAGGGTCTTCTTTAAACTCTATGATGGAGTGGGAGTGATTTTCTTCCAAAGTCCACATTTCAATGCAAAACATTTTCCAAAAGTAAATAGCACTTATTCACTGAGTTCTATGTAGTTCCAAGATCTCCTCACTATTATCTGCCAACAATTTAATACATTTTTACTTAAAAGATGACTAATGACTTCATGGGGTGATGTCTGACTTTCATCATGACTTGGATTTAAAATGAGAAAGAAATGCACAAAAATGTCAGCCTCACTCTCTCTTCCAGAGTCATCAAAGTGTAAGACAAAAGTCAAGATGACCAGTAAAGCCCCAGAATGCAGTGAATGACCTTGGCATTTTCAATGACTGACCACTCTGCCATGCTTGCTTCATTCACTTATCACATTGTACAAATTTTCATATGCCTATTCAATTGGGGGAAGTCTTCACAGTATTCTGTCATTAAGTACTGAAATCTTTGACCTTGGCACCCCATTGTCTAAATAAAATAAAATATAACATAGCTCTTAATCTGGTGTTTAAATGGCAGTGAATGAAGGAAAATGGGAACAGAGGATTCCAAAAAACCACAATTTTTAAAGGTTAATAAATGAACATCTATTAATACTCCAAATGTGAACTCCAAGTCCAAAGATATTCTACTGAAGGAACTGTTCATAACAAGCTTGACATTCTCCCAATAAATGAAATGATGACTCACTAATTCTCCCTGAAGAGTTCTCATTGTCCAAAGACAATGACAAATGTCACTCCCCTGGATGCTTGGTGATATTATCTGGGGAGTACTCATAATGAGCAAGATCAGAAAGTCCTACATAGCAACAATTGTGAGTTATCATTAATTGGAAAGACAAAAGATTTTTTTAAATGTTTATGAAGAATTCTATGAGACTTGAAATTAGGAAAACATGGTATAAAGGAGATGGTGCTAGACTTAAAATCAGGAAGACTTGTACAAATTCCACCTCAGATCCTTACTAACTATGGGACCCAGCCAAGGGATTTAACTTCTCTTTGCATAAGTTTTCTCATCTATATAATTGGGGGAGGGGGCAATGTGATACAGTAATTTCTAAGGTCCTTTCCAGCTCTAAATCTATGAACCTATTATCACAAACTTTAGCACTCAATAACTAGCACAAATGTGGAAATAAATCACTGGAAAATACCACTCAGGATCGAGAAACAAAGGAGACTTAAGGCTTATAAACTATATATAGGCTTCATTCCTACTTATCATGACTTTTTCATCAAGAATTCAAAGGTGCTAGCCATGGCAATAACCAAACATCACCAGCAATAGTGAATAATTTCTACATTTGCTGTTTACAGTAAGACGGTCTTGTGCAAAGGTCATAATCAATAACTTAGAAGAAAGGGTCCAGATGAAATGAAGATATGGCATACAAGTAAAGTAGCCCCAACCTCAGCTATCTAAACAAATGATTATCAACATGAAAAAATGGAAATGGATAAAGCACAGACCATCAACAATCATTCCCTACCATGAAGAGGAAGTCAACAAATCCTAAAATTCATCAAAGTGAGAGCTATGGCATCCAAGGCAATACCAGCTTAGAATCCAATTTCATTTGTAAACTCTTACAGAAAAGAAGGAAATTATGAGCAGTATTATTTCTTAAAAGACTGAGAAACAAAGGGAGAAAGAAAAACTCATTTGCAGAATTTGTCAATATTCCTACAACAGATTTTTTTTCTCCATCAGTGACATTGGAACCCTCATATTTGGACTCTATCATCACAACTCCTATTGTACTATATGAGGAAATGGGAAAGGAAGAAAGGAAAGCAAAGACAAAAAGAAGCTGGATCAGACCAAGTAGATACAGAAGTCCTTGTTAAAAGTTACATAATGGGGGCTGGAGCCAAGATGGCCACATGAAGGGATCCAGTCTTAGGAGCTCTCTGATAAAAACTCATAAACTAAGGACTCTAACTAAACTTTCGAGAGACAGAACCCACAAAGGGACCCAGTGAGGCAGTTCTCCTACTCAAGGTAACCTGGAAAAGATCAGAAAGGCTCTGCTCCCCGGGATCGGAGGGGCGGCCTGCCAGAGAAGTGGCCCACTAGAGCCAAAGAACTGCAGCCTCCCAGAGGTAGCCCCAGGGTGCTGGGAGCTGCGGCTCACAGCAGCAGGGGAGTCTCCTGAGCTGCACCCCGGGGAACACCGGCACAAAGTGGGGGAACAGCGGGGAACCTCTGCCAGAGCGAGCACATGGAGCACAGCCCTCAGGGACACAGGGAGCTGCTTGGTCTTTCTGCAGCACAGAGCCAGAAACAGAAGCAGGCAGAGCCTGTAAGCAGGAGCCTCCAGGGCATGAGCCCATTGAGCTGAGGGAGGGGAGTGAAGAGAGACTGCTGAGCTCTGTCCTCTGCCTCTGGAACAGGACTCTGGGGCTCTGACCACATTCAGATCCTCATCCCAGTCTAGGCCCCCCCACCTCGGCCCCGTGGCAGAGGGGTTGCTTATGGTCATTCACAGACCAGAAGGGAGGACAGGACCTCACACACTGAGAACCCTTGTGGGAGTGTCCCAAAAAGCTCAGGAAGCACCCCCAAAAACAGGCTTAGGCTGGGAAAATGAACAAGCAAAGAAATAAGAGGAAGACCATTGAGAAATATTTTGCAAATGAGCCCAAGAAGGATCAAAATACTCAGTCTGAAGATGAGGAAGCACAAGCTCCTGTATCTAAAGACTCCAAGAAAAACAAATTGGGCTCAGGCTATGATAGAACTCAAAAAAGACTTTGAAAATCAAATGAGGGAGTTGGAAGAAAAACTGGGAAAAGAAAGGAGAGAGATGCAGGAAAAACATGAAAATGAAGTCAGCAGCTTAGTCAAGGAAATCCAAAAAAATGCTGAAGAAAATAGCATGCTAAAAAACAGCTTAGGTCAAATGGATAAAACAGTTCAAAAAGTTATTGAGGAGAAGAAGGCTTTAAAAAGCAAAATTGGCCAGATGGAAAAAGAGATAAGAAAACTCTCTGAGGAGAACAAATCCTTCAGACAAAGAGTAGAATTCAGGGAGATTGATGAATTTACCAGAAATCAGGAATCAATACTTCAAAACCAAAATGAAAAATTAGAAGAAAATGTGAAATATCTCATTGGAAAAACAACTGATATGGAAAACAGACTTAGGAAAGATAATTTGAAAATTATTTGAATACCTGAAAGTCATGATCAGGAAAAAGAGCCTTGACATCATTTTCAAAGAATTACTACAGGAAAATTGCCCTGATATTCTAGAAGCAGAAGGCAAAATAGAAATGGAGAGAATCCACCGATCCCCCCGAGAAAGAGATCCCAAAAAAACAACCCCTAGGAATATTATAGCCAAGTTCCAGAATTCCCAAGTCAAAGAGAAAATATTACAAGCAGCCAGAAGGACACAGTTCAAATATCATGGAGCGGCAGTCAGGATCACACAGGACTTAGCAGCAGCTACATTGTAAGCTCGTAGGGCTTGGAATACAATATACCAGAAGGCAAAAGAGCTTAGAATGCAGCCAAGAATGAACTACCCAGCAAGGCTGAATGTCCTCTTCCAGGGAAAAAGATGGACTTTCAATGAACCAGGGGAATTTCAAAGGTTACTTTTGGAATGGCCAGAGCTCAACAGAAGGTTTGATCTTCAGATACAGGACTCAGGTGAAGCATGGAGATTGGAGGAGAGGGGGGAAATATGAGGGACTTAATGAGGATGAACTGCATGTATAGAAAAATGATACTGATAATATGCATATGAACCATCTCAGTTAATAGAGCAGGTACAGGGAGCTTTTATAGTTGAAGCACAGGAGAAAGCTGAATTTGAAGATAAAATATGGTGTAAAAATGGAGCCAATAGGAAAAAAAAGGGAAATGGAAAGGGAGAAAGAAAAAGGAAAGGGGGAATAGTCCAAGATATTTCACATAATAAGATTTTTTTTATTACAATGAGCTATTGCAATGATATGGAAGGGGGAGGCAAGGGAGAATGAGGGAACCTTTGCTCTCATCAGAGGTGGCTAGGAGAGGAAACAGCAAATATACTCAATGGGGTATAGACATCTGGAGTAAGAAGGAGGGGGGAGCAGGGGGAGGGGGTGGGGATGTGAATAAAGGAGGAGAGGATGGACCATGGGGTGACAGTGGTCAGATATAACACATTTTCTTTTTTACTTCTTGTAAGGGGCTGGGATTGGATGGCCTACCCAGGACCATAGAGCCAGGTGTATTCTGGGCCTGAGGGGTGGTATGGGGGCTCAGGGCTTCTTGGCCCCAGGACCAGGGATCTGTCTGCTGCGCCACTCAGCGACCCTACAGCTGAGTCAGAGTGAAAGGAGAGGGAAAATATAGTACATGGTAGTGGAGAAATTAGAAAGGAGGGAGTTGTGATCAGCAATGGCAACATTGGAAAAATATGGAAGTAACTTTTGTGATAGACTTATCATAAAGAATGTGATCCATTCACGACAGAGTTGATGGTGTTGGAACAAAGACTGAAGCACATTTTTTGTTATTATTATTTGGGGGAGGGTGCAGGGCAAGTGGGGCTGGGTGGCCTACCTGGAGCCACATAGCAGAATGATCTTTGGGTGTCTGAGGCCGGATTCGGACCCAGGTGCTCCTGGCTCAAGGGCCAATGCTCTGTCTGCCACCCAGCCACCTCTACTATTATTACTATTTTATTTTATTTTGGGTCTTTTTTTTTCCTTTCTTCTTTTTGGTTTTTGCAGGGCAGTGGGGATCGGGTGGCTTGCATGTCACTTGGCTGGGTGATTATTGGGTTTACGAGGCTGGATATGGACTCAGGTGCTCGTGGCTCCAGGGCTGGTGCTTCATCCATTGTGCCACCTGGCCATACCTACAATTATTACTATTTTTTTTTGAATTTTAATTTTTTTCCATCCCCTTTGCTTTTTCGCCCAAGCAAGTCTATCTATATTCATGGGGGGAAGGGTATTTTGTTTACTTATAAACAAGTATATTTTATTAATGTACAAAAACCATTTGTACGAAATGACAATAAAAAAAATAGGGAAAAAAAGTTACATAATTTTGAGGACCCTAAGCAATTGATTCTTAAAATAACTGAAAAAGAGGAGGATTCCAAATGTTCAGGAAAAAAAAAATCAAGATAGGATTACTACTGAAAAGGCAATGAATTATATCTTTATGATCTACTTTCTCATCTCTACAACTTTTTAAATTTATTTTATCATTCATTTTGTAATGGTTTTTGCAAGGGTTAAGTGACTTTCTCAGTGTCACACGGCTAAGTAAGTATTAAGTATCTGAGGACAGATTTGAACTCAGGTCTTCCTGATTCCAGGGCTGGTGCTTTAACTACTGTACCACCTAGTAGCCCCTTAACATTACTTTTTAAAGAAAATTTGAGTTATAAATTATCTCCCTCCCTTCTGTCCCTTCCCCACCCATGGAGAAGGAAAACAATATGATACGAATTATTCAAATGAAGTCATGCAAAATATATTTCCATTTTAGCCATGTTGCAAAAATAAACCAATAAAAAGCAAATAATGAAGAAAATGAAAAAAGCATGTTTCATTCTCACTCAGAATTTATCAGTACCTTTTCTCTGGAGGTGGGCAGCACTTTTCGCCATGGGTCCTTTAGAATTGTTTTGGATAATTCTACAAAATTTTTATAATAATACACATAGAAGGAAATTTGATAAGAATATGAAAAGTGTTTAGGCAGGCTTCCAACACATGCGCGCGCACACACACACACACACACACACACACACACGCACACAAATAGACACTTTTGCCTTCATGATGTTTTTGAATTGTTTCAGTCATAGCCAGTCCTTCATGACCCCATTCCTGACTCCAGGTCTCACTTTCTATGCACTCCACTCTCTACCTACCTTAGAGGCAGAGAAATATGTTCCCCTGTGCTTTTGTCTGAAGACTATATAAAGTTAGATTTCTCTTCCAAATATTATCTATACATATGATAATATCTTTGATAGATGTAATAGCAAAAGCAAGTTTGGCAATCTTTAATTATAAATATTAGACAAGGCACAAAACAGGAAAGCATAAGGAAAATGTAGTTTTTTTTGACAAAGCCACCTTTTGGAAAACTCAGGCGAGGTCTATGTTATCAGTGTAGTTTATTCAGTTTGTTTTTGCTATTACTGTTTACTTGTGTCCAACTTGTGTTGACCCGTGGACCCTAGCAAACAGGCTCCTCCTGCCCTTCACTATCTCTTAAGTTCATGTTCATTGCTTCCATGACACTATCTCAACCTCCCCTTTTCCTTTTGCCTTCAATCTTTGCTAACATCAGTCTTTTCCAGAGTCCTGCCTTTTCATTAGGTGACCAAAATAATTGTGTCAGCTTCAGTATTTGAACTTCCAGTGAATTTGCCATGGCAAATTCATGGCTATTCACTGGAGTGAATTTCTTTAAGCATTGACTGATTGGATCTCCTTACTCAGCAAGGGACTCTCAAAAGTCTTTGCCAATACCACAATTGCATAGCACAGATTCTGCGGCATTCAGTTTTCCATATAGTCCAACTCTCACAGCTATTTATTTAATGTTTTTTAATGTTTTGTTTTATTTTTCTAGTTTGACTAAATAGACCTTTGTTAGCAAGATGATGTCTCTGCTTTTTAGTATGCTGTACAGTTTTGCCATAGTTTTCTTTCCAACAGGCAAGCATATTTGAATTTCATATCTGCAGTGATCTTTCAACCTAAGAACATAAAATCTGACAGTGCTTCCATTTCTTCTCCCTTTATTTTCCAGGAAAGCAATGGTATCAGTCGCCATGATCTTTATTTTTTTGTTCTCAATGTTAAGCTTCAAGCCAACTTTCACATGCTCCTCTTTCACCCTCCTTAAGAAACTTATTAATTCCTCTTCACTTTCTGATATCAGAGTGGTATTGTCTGCATCTCTAAGATTTCTATTTTTCCCAGGAATCTTAATTCTAATTTTTGATTCATCCAGTCTGGCGTTTCATATGATATACTCTTTATAGGTTAAATAAGCAAGATAACAAGATAAAACATTATACTTCTTTCTCAATCTTAATTGTTCCATCTTTGGTTCTAATTGTTGCTTCTTGATCTGCCTACAGTTTCCTTGCAAAGTATGTAAGATAATCTGATATTTTCTTCTCTGAGATCTTGCCACATTTTGTTGTGATTCACAGTCAAACAGAGCTCAAACGTAAGAGGGATTCTCCATAGACTGTGAGATGTTCCTGTTTATAGATAACATTGTGCTACTTGAATTAAATCACAAAATATTACAGAACTTCTGAAATAAAGATTTACAATACCTCACATGTAAAAACACCAAGCAGATGAAGCATGCCTTTTGTTCAAATTCTGTTATGCTCTGATTGACACCTAGACTGATTCATCAATACATATCTCTTGCATAGATGGGGAAAGAACTGAATAGAAAAAAATATACTTGGTTGTATTACCATTGAGAAATTGAACAGGTCTTTGGATTGTCCCAAGCTTCTCTTGAAATGAAGGGCCATATTTTTTTAAATAATATTCTTCTGGTAATGCTTTATGGTTATAAGTTGCAGACTATCAGTGTCTGTGAAGAAATCCAAATCAGAGGACATTCGATGATCAAAAGAATGAGTAGACTGGTAAATTGCACACAAGAAATAATATAAAAGATCCTAGACATCAACGTTCCAGAAATTATCAAGAAAAATCGCCCTGATATTCTAGAAGTATAGAGAGAAAAATAGAAAATGCTTTGCCAAGAAAACCGCAAATAAAATGGACAAGATGGAACAGTTCACTCTGTATGGGACTTTTTACACATTTCATTTCATTCTCATTTAATATACTTAATGTACCATACAATAAAATCAAGGTCCCCTGAGTAAATAATGCTCATTCCCTTCACTGACTCCACCCAACATAACAGAGTACAGGAGTTGCTAGTGTTTTGAGTTCATGATTAGAAATAGAGAAATAAAAGTATTAAAGGATTCAATGCTTTTGCCAATATCAGTGAAAGGTACCATACTATTGTGGGGATGAAAAAGCTGGTCTCAGGGCCATATAAACCTGGATTCAAGTCCTGTATCCTGGAAATAATGGCTGATTCAGGCACATCAATTAACATTTCAGTGTTCTCAAAAAAAAAGACTCTGTTTGTTCAGTCGATGACATCTAATTCTTTTTGTTAGATTTGGAAATTGAGATTTTCTTACTGAAGTGATTTCCTTCTTCATTTCATTTTCCAGACATGAACTTTGAGGCAAACAGAGTTAAGTGAATTACCCAGGATCACAAACTAATCTGACATCGGATTTGAACTCAGATCCTCCTGACTTCAGGGCCAGTGCTCTATCCACTATGCCACATAGCTGCCCCAAAAAAGAAAATTTAAAAAAATTTTTTTTAACTTTTTATTTTTAACTTTTCACAATTTCTCCCCAATCTTGCTTCCCTCTCCCCAACCCCTCACAGAAAGCAGTCTGTTATTCTTTAAATTGTTTCCATGGTATACACTGATCCAAGTTGAATGTGATGAGAGAAAAATCCTATCCTAAGCAAGAAAAATAAAGTATTGTGTCTGATTATTGCACTATAATGGAATGAGCAAGTCCATCAAGGTCGGTTAGGGGGGGGAGGAATCCATAAAACTAATCCGTGCACTGAAAAAAATCTGATGTGTTCCACAGGTATGAGTCTCCATTCATCATTCTTTCAAATGAGTGTGGGGAAAGTTTCTTCTTGTCACCCTTCCTTGGGGTCAAACTTGCTTTTTGGAATTTCATAATATTCATGAAGACCAAGAGGAGCAATCTTATAAGAACCCAATATTAAACATGCTCAGTCTAATGACACTGTCATTGGATATTGAAATAAAAGGCAGAAAGAAAATACATCCCATTGAGGGCAATTTATGTCCATCCATATCCATTCAAAGACTTACATTTGGTAATTGAGCACATGGATACGAACCAGACAGTTCTTAACAAGCTATACTCTGAATTGATCAAATTAATGACATCTTTAGTCAGATAGAGTTTCCTTTGATATATAAACCAAATTGGTTGGGGGGGGCACAAAACTGTCAGTCTGAGGGAGCTACCTAGATTTTTCTGCCTACCTAGAGGCCAAAGCACTGTATACAATTCAGTGTGATGAAGAAAGCCCCGAAATTTTGTCTCTGACTGGTGCTTTGTGCAAAGCCTGACCTGAAAATGGTGGAATAGGGAGGACCTGGACCTGTGATTTCAATAATTCCCTTTATCAATGCAGATTAGTATTTTCTCTATAATTATAGTATTAGAGTTATCTAAAATAATTAGGAGTTAAATGATTTGCCAAGAGTGATATCATCAGTATATATCAGAGGCAGATATTGAACTCAGATATTCCTAGCCCCCAAAGGGAAGCAAGGTGGCAGAGTGGATAAATATTGGGCCTGGAGTTAGGGAGACTCATCTTCCTGTTTTCAAATCTGGCCTCAGACACTTAATAGTTGTGCGACCTTGGCAAATCACATATCTATTTGCCTAAGTTTTCTCATCTGTAAAGTGAACTGGGGAAGGAAATGGCAAAGCACCCTAGTATCTTTGCCAAGAAAATCCCAAATAAAGTCACAAAGACTTGGATACAACTGAACAGCCTGTCAGTTCTCAAACCTTTTTCTCTTGGAACATAACAAGTGTATTTAGTATTTAGTGTGTATATATATATTTAGTAATTACATTTCAAATTGAATTGAGTCTGATTGCTTAATAAATCTCCCAGAATCTTCTGACTGGGCTAGCAATGTGGTTTAGTGGTCAGGACACTTGGCTGTAAATTAAGAAAAACTGAATTGAAATCCTGCCTTAGCTGCTTAAAAAAAGTATGGTGACCCTGAACAAATCATTCACTATCTTTATCCTTCTATTTTGACATGTGTATATGAGGGGGGCCAGAGGTTTCTTGGTCTCTGAGGTTTCTTTCATTTCTGTATCTATAATCTTATGACTTTTTTCAGACTAAAATTCAGAAATGTGGATCAAGGGCTATCCAAGGAAAGGAAGCTGTCTGAAATTGAACTATTGAACTGAGAGTAAACAACTTCCTCCAATCAAAGCTGAAAATCTTCAGGTGTTTCTCTTCCTAATTTTGTAATCTTCCAAAGAGACCATTATGGTAATGGAGAAGGATTTCAAAATAAGTTCCATATCAGAAATATAGCAAAAGCTGCACCTGAAAGGCTTTCCCATCACAGATGCAATCCTTTCCACAATACTGAACTCTTGCCATTCAGAGAAGACACCACTTTTACATGATATCAAACCCCCTAAGATACAAACACACACACACACACACACACACACACTCTACTCCCTGACCACTTCCCTTCCAGATAAAGCAAAAGAAGAAGCATGTGGATACGGTCAATTCAATTCAATAAATTCAATAAACTAAGTTCCTACTATGGGCAAAGCACTGAGCTCAAATAATATTAGGGAAATTTCTTCTAGGGAAACCAAGATAATGCAAATTGCCTTTCCCATACTTCATAGGCTCAACTGGGTCTAATTTGATACAGAAAATCACTAACATTGGCCAACCAAATTTAATCTGCCAGTCCTAGCAACAACAATCCTTCCTCATTCTTAAATATTCCAAGAAACACCACCATTGAACACAACCACAATAACTGTGCAGTACAACCCAGGTGTAAATCTTTGTTGTGCATCAGATTAGAGTGAATGAATTCTAGCATCTTTCCCAACTCTGAATACAAGATTCTATGCCTCACCAACTCAAGGCTATTTAGTTTTGCTAGAGCACTGGCCATGGTGCTGACTGCTTTGCTGCTACCAAGGCTAACATCATCTCCCTTTAAAAAATTTCTTTCCTTATTCCTTTAAAAAAGGCTATGATATGATACATTTTCCCTTTGAGGATGAGTGTAAGAACTGCCTCACTAGATAATGGCATAGATATTCTTCCTCCATTTGTTGGCATGTGGTATGGATACCTCTTTGGATTGGTTATCTTCCCTAAAAGACCTTATCACATTTCTCTGTGCTCCCATAATTTCATCACACTTTCATTGTGACTCTATTCTTTTGAAGACTCATGGTCACTCTAATTTTTCCCTCTGCCACTTTATGTCTTCAGATATCCTAAAAGGGAAGTATTATTAGCTCCTATACCTTTTTTTCTTGATGTTTCCCCTGGTACAACAGAGGTTTGAATTTAAGAGTTCTACCCTGCTCAAGGTTTTTCTAATCCTTTTAAACACATCTACTAAACTATCAGACTCAGGATACCTAGACTGAAGATGGACCCTTCTTCCTGTATTACCTTGATTCAAGTTTCAAGCTCTTACAACAGAGTATTTCCAGGAATTCAAGGTTTGCTGTTGGTCAGATTCAGTAAAGGGGCTTTGATCAGAGCTGTACTTAAAGCAGGGTTTGTGCTTCTGGAACCATTGGCTGAAATCATAGGATCATAGATTTAAAATTAGAAGGAATCTCTGGGATCTTCTAATTCCAAGGTAGATATTTTTTTTTCCTTTTTTTGTGGGTAGGGGTAGGGTCTTTGATCTTCAATTTCTCTTAGAGAATTTCTCCAGGTCAGCATCTCTTTTTTTAGCCTGGGGAAAATACCTGGAACACAGAAATGTTAAGTGCCATATAGAGCAAATTATGTGTCAAAAGGAGGGTCTGAACCTGGGTGTTTTTAACTCCAATTTCTTCATCCTATCCACTAAGTTCAATTGCTGTGATTGTGATACAGTCACTTCTCAAGTCTTCAAAGGCCTGGTCAAGTCTCATCTACTAAGTCAAAATTTTCCAAACCACCTCAAAACATAATGATTTTTTTTCTTTCTGCTAGAAGTTCCTGTCTTCATATTGTCTGGCAGATTGTTTGCCTATTATGTACTACCATGAATTGATAGTCATCTATGTGTATGTGTGTGTGTATGTATACCCTTCCTATCAAAACATAAACTTTTGGAGAACAGGGGCCATGTTTCATTTCTCTCCATGTACTTCATAGCACCTAACTAGAATATAGTGTAAATTCAACAAGTGTTCATTGATTAGTTGTGAAAAATTCAAGATACAGGATGTCCCAAAACTCTACATGCATTATTAAAGTTATTTTAAGCAATTAAAGCTTCAAAAGCTTTTGTAAAAAATGCACCAAGACTTTTGGGAGTTTCATTTGGATGGCTTTGTCTAGATAAGTTTTAGTTTATAGCTCTGCTTGGAAAATTTTCACACATTAAAATCTAGGTCACCCAGTAACTAAGCTATTATTTCTGTTCAAAGGAATTGATCCCAGATTTTCTTTGTTTTTAGATTTTTGCAAGGCAAATGGGGTTAAGTGGCTTGCCCAAGGCCACACAGCTAGGTAATTATTAAGCATCTGAGACCAGATTTGAACCCAGGTACTCCTGACTCCAAGGCCAGTGCTTTATCCACTACACCACCTAGCCACCCCAATCCCAGATTTTCTAATGTGGAATTCCCACATTTAGACACAGGTGAATGGGTAAAGAGAGATGCATTCATTTCCATCATTAATGCCATAGCTCTTCTCCAGTTATAGTCTGAAGGTCTCTCCTCTCTCTCTCTCTCTCTCTCTCTCTCTCTCTCTCTCTCTCTCTCTCTCTCTCATGAACTGTTATCTTGGAAAGAATTATTTTAAGGGAACATCAAGGGTTCAGCTGTAGAATGTTGATAATCACACCATGGAGAAGTATAATTGATGTGTCCTTAATTTTAAACAGACCTTACTGAAAAAGTTATTTATCTATTAGGGATTTGGGGGGCAGGGAGAAGAGAACGATTCTGGTTGCTGAGCCAGCATTTTCTAGAAATCCTTTTTTTTCATTGTATCAGTAAATGACATTTTAAGAAAATGGTACTACACCCTCAAGATTCTTTGTTAGTCTTGGTTGTATGTGGACATAATAAAATCTCATCACAATACGGGAACAACCACATAATTTGTGAATGTTAAACACAAATTAATTATAATGAAGGAGATCTATTTATTAATAAATGACTTTGTATAATAATAATAGTGGATTTTTATTTATTTTATCTGGGTCCATGATTTTAGCAGCCCGGGGGATTTCTAGTGTGGAAATATCCTTCCCCAAATCATATGAGGATTAGAAAAAGAAACTAAATGCAGTTTTTTCTGACAAAATAAGGAAAGAGTAAAGAAATTCAATTACCCACATTGGAACCAAAACAGAAGTGAAAGATGGTATGTATTCTCATATACATACATATGTATGTATATGAAAATATAAATCAGACAAGAGAGATTTATTGAGACCTCTCCTTAGGATCAAGGTAACTCAGCTCAACTAAGAGAGAGAATCCCAAGTGTCATCAAAAAGGAAATTCTCTGAAGCTTAGGATAGGGATGTAATGGAGAATGATTCCATTGACATTGGCTTCCTCCTAGAGTCTATCTCTCTCTCTGAAAAGAGGTTGTCATTGTGCATCTTCTCTATATAAGCTAGAAGGTAAAAGATCCCAAGATCTTTTCTCTCCTGCTTGTGCCAATTCCAATTGCCGTTCACTCAACTGAAAGGTATTGAGTAATCAGTTTTCATAAAAGAAGAAAGGATACCATACAATTTGTCCTTCAATCCAATGGTTACATATAAAAGGAGAATATGGGACTGGATGATGTTTAGATTCCTTTCTTATTTTATAATCTTAAACATAGAAACAACAGTAAACAAAAATATTT
This sequence comes from Macrotis lagotis, assembly GCF_037893015.1. Classification (NCBI taxonomy): domain Eukaryota; kingdom Metazoa; phylum Chordata; class Mammalia; order Peramelemorphia; family Peramelidae; genus Macrotis; species Macrotis lagotis. Next base: position 290,567,150 of record NC_133659.1, read on the forward strand.
TTCTTTAAAGTCACTTGACTTCCTACTTCTGACAACTTCCCCCCTCCCCGAATTTGGGATTGCTTGATTATAAAGTATTGCCATATAGCATGGCCAGAAGAATACTCATTTGGTTTTTTTTTTTTTTTTTTTTGAAAGCTGTGGCTTTGCATCAGAGAGCAACCTGAAACACCTTGCCAAGAAACAGGGCAAAAGATGTAATCCGATAGGCTAGTTTTGGGGAAGAAGAAGGACACCACATCCTCTAAGAGTGAGAAAAGGTGGGGGCAGCTAGGTAGTGTAGTGGAGAAAGCACTGGCCCTGGAGTCAGGAGCACCTGGCTTCAAATCCGGTCTCAGACACTTAATAATTACCTATCTGCGTGGCCTTGGGCAAGCCACTTAACCCTGTTTGCCTTACAAAAAACCTAAAAACAAAACAAAAAAAACTACATGGATTCCATGCATTTAAAAAAAAATGTGAGAGAAGGTGGTGAGCATGGGTGCAGACCCAGTTTTGATATTTAGATCAGAGGATTTAAGAAGAGTACTAAGATTTTCTTCAATAATCCTTGAGAAATTCATAGAAAATAATCTAATTTCCATTTCCATCTATCCTATGAAACTTCAAATACTATCTTCAATGAAATTAAACAAAGGTTTATCACCTATTACCTGTAATACTCAGTACAGGTCATTGAGGATATAAAAATTAGACTTGATTCTTGTCCTCTAAAAGCTTACAAATTTCCAGAAGGGATAAAACTAAAAAAAGTTTCAATATAATATATTTCAATACCATTTATTCTGGAGTGACATGAAAGATCGGAGAGAGTAACTAAGAGTACCATAGAAGAATTAGTGGAGGAAAGATTTGGGGGACAATAGTCAGTCACTTTCCCAATGCAGTCCTGAAGTTTTGCCCCCTAAAGAAATAGCTGATGGTTTATCTTCTATTAACAGAAACACAGCCCCCTGCTGGTTGATTTAAGGAAATTTAAAAGAATTTCTGGACCTGTTCAAACATTAATTAGCCCTAAAGGCAGCGACTCTATGCAAAGGATTCAGCTGTTGGAGCAGATGCTTGCTGAGTTTATCAATCAGATACTGAAGTCAGTCTTGGGCTTGGAGAAGCAATGTTGCATATTTAAGAAAAGCTATTTGTACAGTTTGGGTTTTTTGGTTTTTTTTTTAGTTTTGTCCCATTCTTTGTGACTCAATTGAAGTTTTTTTGACAAAGATACTGGAATGGTCTGTTTTCCTTCTCTAGCTCCTTTTACAGATGAAGATACTGAGGCAAACAGTATTAAGTGACTTACTCAGGGTCACAAAGCTAGAAAGTATCTGACATTACATTTGGACTCAGACCAAAGCTCCATCTAGCTCTCAACCCAGCTGCTCCAAACTTCAAGGTTGCCCAAGTACAAAAACCAACACATGAGGAGTCAATGCCAAGTTTGATACTTTCTAACCATCCTGACTTCAGAGGAGAGCGCTCCCAATTCAATCAATGCTGCATCCTTTCTGGATATCCTTTTCAAACTATTGCTAAGTAAAGTTTTTATTAACTAGGTTCTGCAAGTGTTTAATTCCTTCCATTACATTCCTGAGTGATCAGGTCTACTTTTGTCAATCCTAGCTTAGAAGAGGATTTTTCTGCTCTCTCCACATATATTGCTGTAGGCATTGCATATTGGCTGATTATTTCACTTTATTCATGTTTTTCTAGATTCTTAATATTCAAAGTTTCTTATGGTACATTTATAAAGCACAATTTGGAAATTGTCAGTTATTACAGGCAGTAACCTAACAGTTTTCATAACAGTGACAGAAATGACCAATTCTTAACCAAGGTTGGGGTTTCAGAGGCCTAGAAAACAGATTGCAAAATACTAGATCTGGGAATGGCAAAGGAAATCTATGTCCCCAAACCAATGAATTGCTTCTACCAGTGGCACATGCATCCAGAGAAGATAATAAATCACACCATTGGTGACATTATCATTGCCTTCAAATATTCAAAGATTTTAATTTGATAACAGAAATCGGAATTAGGACCAATGGGTGGAAATTATAGACAGGGACATAGATTTCAATAAAAATGATAATATCTAACTTTATATAGCCTTTACTACGTGCCAGGGACAGGACTGCTTTACAATTTTCCGATTGATTCTCATGACGTCAGGAGGAAGGTTCTCTCACAATCCCTCTTTTATGGGTGAGAAAACTGAGACAGAGTATTAGTGACTTGCTCAGGATCACACAGCTAGTATAATCTCCAAGTCCAATTTTTGACTCATATAGAAAAGCATCCTAGTAATTATAACAGGTATTGTTTATATAGTACTGTATAACATTATCTTATTTTATCCTCACAACAATCCTGGGAGGTTTTAGTATTTATATATAATATATATTTGTATGTGAAATATATGTGCAGTGCATATATATAATAAGATATATATATATTACATATTTATACTTGTTACATATATAATTGTGTTATATTCATTTTTGTATCCATTTTTACAGATGAGAGAACTTAAACATTGAGAGGTTAAGAGACTAGCCCAAGGTAACACAGCTATTGAGTGTTTGAAGCTAGATCTTCCCATCTCCAGATTTGGTGCTCTATCCACTGCACTGCCTTGCCATCACAGAACACAGGCGGTAGTCTAAAGGTCATAAATAGCTATGACCATTTATCCAGGATGCTGTAGAATAGATTGATGCTTTGGGGGAAGAGTTGTGTTAGATGATTTCTGAATTCTCTTTCAATTCTTAAGCATCTTATGACTTGAAGCATACTTTCTTCCAGGGCTAAATGAAAAAGGAAGTAGTAGCTGAAAAAAAAGGGGCAGCTGGTGGTACCAAAGAACATTAGAGCTCTGAGCCTGGAGTCTCTTAGAAGCTCTGTGACTCTGGGAAAGTCACTTCACCCTGTTTGTTTCTGTTTTCTCACCTGTAAAATGAGCTGGTGAAGGAAAAGGCAAATTACTCCAGTATCTTTTGTCACAAAAAATCCCAGACAGGCTCCAAAGAGACAAACAACATCAATAAATGATAGAACATTAGGGGTAGCATTCTCTGCACTAGAATAGAAGTACCATTTACATTGTTTCAAGGGGAAATATATAACGTCCCAAATAATGTCTATAGAAATTGGCTAATAACTTGGGGACTACCTAGAATGAAAATAAATTTAAATGAGGAAATTTGAAAATGTTACTATTCTTTCAGTGTTCATATATCTATTTATAGCATACATTCTAAAATTACATGATTCAATGAGTTTACTACTCAATAGATAATAACACAGTGAGCCAAACAATTAGAAAATAAATGAATTACAATCATACTTCTAAAGACAAGGTTAATTGTTCGGTTCAGATTAAAGTCATTAGTTTCCTTTTTTTTGGAAGCAATCAAGGTCAAGTGACATGCCCTGGTTCACACAATCAGGAAGTATGTGAATATGGATCTGAACTCAGGTGTACTGATTCCAGGACTCCAGATTATCCACTGTACCAGTTAGCTGCCTTGAGCCATTAGTTTCCAAGGAAAAAAAAGTGTAATTTTCTAAGTTATGACCCAGGTCAATCAATGTTTATGGTTGTGAAATAATAAATGGACAATATTTGAAGAAATATAAATAGAACCATAATAAAATTATGTGAACTCATTCTTTATTAATATGGTTATGGAACAAATATAATAATGGAAAGAATTAAAACAAAGGGCAAGGTATTTTTTATAAAACCTGATATTTGTTTGGAATTTTATAGTACAGCAAATAAAAATATTTTTTTCTGACCTACACTATGAACAGGTAATATACAAAGATAGAAAGGAAATGAAAAAGAGAGAAATGGAGAGATTAACAAACCCTCTTATACCCTTCTCCCCCAACACAATTATAAGATCAGACAGAGAAAAAAAAGAAACAAACAGATATAGTTCCCAGGGAACAATATTCCTAGTTTGGGAACAAACAAATGTGTAAGGCTTTTAAAGCCTTTTAAGTTTCATTGTTCACCATTCTAGGCACAAAATGACTATTTTTTTAATGTTTTTGCAAGGCAAATGGGGTTAAGTGGCTTGCTCAAGACCACACAGCTAGGTAATTATTAAGTGTCTGAGGCCATATTTGAACTCAGGTACTCCTGACTTCAAGGTCTAAACCACTGTGCCACCTAGCCACCCACAAAATGACTAATAATCTTATGATTTCATCTTTGAGAGCCTAGAAGAATTAGACTGAGGGACAGTTCTCCATCTGTCCTTCATAGAAGGAGCCAGATTAAAAAGAAAACCCACTGAGAACAAAACTGCTATCTTTACACATCCTCTTCTGTCTCATCATCACCTGTCTTTTGTGGTTGTTTATTAATCCTGATGATTAAATCAACAGTTAAGAGCTTTGATAAGCAGGAAAGCACTGATGTTAGTAATTGGTATTTACAAGCTACTGATTCAAGGCCCATTTGACCCCCCACCATCCACTGCTTAGCTTGTAGAGTATGCATAGTTCTTAAGTACACATGACAAAAGCTTTTATTTCCTCTCTTAGCCTTATAAAGGGGTTTTGGAACACTTAGCAATGCATTAGCTATTAATGAACTAATCATAGTTAGTTCTGGTTGTTGCCACTATCTAGAATAGTTAAGATAATAATGTAATAGGATCTCAAAATGACCACCTACTGGTAAAACAAAACCAGCCTGTATAAAGGAGGTACAGTAACTTTTTGAAGTGCTCTGAAATGCTTCCTTTGATGTCATGCCTATGGCTGTACTGCTCATTTTGCAAGTCTGTTCAATGACACTTAATTGTTCAGCAGAAATTTCTGTCAGGGAATGACTGTTATAACCATACCCGATAGCCACAAGCAGTTCTTTGGCATTATTAATCCCAGTTTTGTTGGGATACGTACATATTAGGGATTCAAAGTCTCCCTTTATTTTGTGTGTGTGTGTGTGTGTTAGAGTTGTACTTGGAATATTATTCTCTGATTCTATACCTGAGAGTACCAAATCTGAAGAGTCTATTAAATGAGATTGTGTTCTTGATGGATTGTCTTTACTATTTACAACTGAGTCCTGACACAGTCTTTCAACCAAAGTTCTATAAACTTCTATCAAATGGTGATTTTTTTCCTTATCTCTAGAAGTATCAGAATTTGAGGTCTCATTTGGCTTGTTTCCTTGTGTTTTGTAACTGAGATAAAGTGTCTTAAAGAGTTGTCTAAGTACCTTAAATGCTCCATGGAAAGCATGAATATGCTGGTCAGTAAGACCTTGGACTGGTCCACAAAGAATCAAACAGTGAGGTATAAAAGAGCGTGAGCCAAGTAAGCCAAGATGAATATACCTTTTAGAATTTAGCAAAATGGGCTGAGAATATTTCACTACTGCAGTGTCAGAAATGTGACACTGTGAAGTGCACCATGATGGCATAAAAGGTGACAGAGCAATGATTGTACAAAGGAGAGAAATTTCTTCTCATGGTAGACACTCTACCACTGATATGCCATTCAGTTTTGCATAATAAATAACTGCATCCTGCTGCTTTACACTAGACAAAAGCGATTTTATACCCTTACTTTGCAAATCTTTCATTATAGTTTTTGTCCTTTCTGTAATCCAAAGGTGAGATGCTTGAAATTGTGCTTCTCATTTTATAATAAACTCAGAATGAGCGGTAGAAGTGCAGGTTGAATGGATTTGGTTACAATGATTATTCTCTTAATACACTGTTGGACAGTAAAGAGAAAAATCTCTATGAATAACAAACCCTGATATGATCCTTGAACTTGATCCTGGAAGTTCTGTGACACCAGTGCACAACTCCAGAAAACATTCATCTACTAAATCCATCATTTCATCCCTACCATCTTCATGGCTCAAACATTTATAAAAATAATCACACGTTAACTGTGAAATAAATTTCTCATTATTTCTTCCCACTCTTCCACAAAAATATGCATCTAATAGTAACTCTAGTGAGCTCCTACAACACTTTTTCTCTTTTCCAGAAATAGAAAAGATAGACAAAAAGTGTTTACTCACATACTGAGCCACAATGGAGTCTAATGTGTGTGCTTGGAATTTCAAAATTGTTTGAGAAATGTATTTCCACTGGCAACAATTTTTCCAGTGTCTTTCTTGGCTTTGAATACTTTCCCCAAAAGAAGTCCTTTCCTTATCCGTGACTGCCTTAAGTCCTCGGAGGAAATCACAAAGAAGGATAATGCATGTTTTAGCACCATCTCCAGTCACATTCCAATTCATGGAAACACAGTTCACTATCATTCTGCTTGAAAAAGAAAAAAATAAAGCAATCAAGATCCATATGGTTTATATGTTCATAATAGAAATGAAAACATCGATCTTTAAATTTTCAAAACAAAATGAAACCTTTGCTATAATATTACTCTAAGTAACAAAAACTCATTGGAAAGGGAGACAGTATTTGGTTGGGAACAATATTGTTTTAATATTATTGGAAGAGGGGCTTTGGGGCGGCAAAACATCATGTGAATCAATAAAAATAACTTTTTCAGCATGTAAACGTCTCATTCTAGCTGTTACTTGAAAATAGCCATGTAGTTTCTTCTCACTTCTGGGCTTTCCTTACAGCGGGGGTCATTATTTATTTATCGTCACCTATGTTCTGTATGTCGATGTGCAAACACAGCTATGTGGAACACACATGACGCACACACGCATCCCATGTGAAGGCTCATACATGGAACTGCTCACTCCCCCGGGTCACCAAGCCACAAAGGGGCCGGATTTCATCCCGGAATCTCCCATCCTGACACTCCCCCCCACAAAACGCTCCTCCAGGCCCATGGAGGCCCCGCGGGGTGCAGGCGGCGCGGCCCTACCTGGCCGGGGGTGCGCCACGTTCAGCGCCCCGGGAGGCGGCCCCGTCGCGGCTCAGCAGCATTGGCCGGCGGGCTTGGCGCACGGCACCTGCCGCCCCTCGGCCCGACGCCGCCGCTCCGGCATTCTCCAGGGCCTCGGGCGCCTGCGCGACCCCAGCCCGCCGGGCGCCATGCTGCCACACTCGCCCTACGGGTTCCTGGGGCGGGGCGGGGCGGGAGGCCAGGCGGCCTTTCGGCGGAAGCCGGCCCCCACCCACGTGACGCGGGCTTCCAGCATGAGCCGGAAGGAGTTGGCAGGTTGAGTGGAGCCCTCTCCTTTGTGGAGCATGCGCTTTTTAACCTCTCAGGCACGCGGTGGCCCTCGCTCCAATGGGGATTCGGGACAGTTAGCGGCCCTTGGAGCGCGCGCATGCTCATTTACTGCCGCTTTATACCTCCAAGGTTGCATAGAGTTTTAGACTTTTTTCAATGTATTCACTAATTTTTTTTTCTTTAAAATGTTAAGTAGTTGAGATAGAGAGAAAATTAGTGTTGTAAAACCAAGAAGTTAAACATTGTGAAACCCGCCGTGAACAAGCTTTGTGTCCCTGCCCCTGCGGTCACGTGGCGGCACACGTGATCTCCGCCCCTTCCTCGCCCCGCCTCCCCCTTCCTCCCCCGGAAGTGGGGTCCAGCCCGGGGCCTCCATCGCGGCCGCAGGGGTCCTCCCTCCCCTTCCCCGGGCCTCCAGGCCAAAGCCTCGGGCCTTGCCCCTCGGGGGCTCGGAGACCCCGACACTCCCAGGCAGCGGCTGCAGAGAACATGGCTTTATTCTAGGAATCATCCAGAACTATCGACCCGTGGTAGTGCCCGAAGTTACAAGCGGCCGGGAACAGGCTGTGGAGCTGGGGTTCGCGCTGCGCATGCCCGAGAGTGAAAACTGCCACCGGATTTTTGTGGCTCCTTATCTTGAATGTTACATCGCGTTTTTCATTAAATAAGTTTCTCAATAATGTGACACTAAAGTAATTTTACATGATAGATGCAGAAACATGAAATAATTTTTCTAAATAAATATTTTAGGCAGAACATTCACATTCATTTTGTCATGGGTTTCTTTGTGGCTCTTTGATATATATATATATTTATATTCATATAAACACATATATATTAATCAGATTAATGAGACACTGGTCCTATAGAACTTTTAATAGTCCATTTTCAATTTTAAAATGCAACAGTGCAAAAACAAGCAATATATGTTAAAAGTAACAAAAGAGAAAATTAAAAAATGCCAAAATGACATTTCCCGGCAAGAACAAAATGAAATAAAAGTACATATTACTGGCAGGCTATGCATTTTAAATGATCATTTTCCCATTTAAGTAAAAGTTGAATGTAAATGTATTAGTTTCTATGTGTTTTTTAAGCTGTTTAAAATGTCAATTTAGATCTAAATATTAAGTTTAATTTTTTTGCATATTTAACATAATAAATTCAAAATAATCTATGATGTCCTTTAATGGCTCTTCAATAATGCCACAATGAATTATACCTTCACTGTATAGAAAACAAACAGCACAGATGTACCACTCAGTAGAAATACTAAAAACTAGAAAAAAATGAAATTGTATACATTTCTTAGAATTTTGACTAAAGCGAGATAGTTTTCAAAAAGTTAAAAGTAACTGCCTCCCACAAAAGTTGTCTTTTATGTATATATGGCACAAATTGACAAGTTCTTTATACATCCCCAAACAGTGTTAATGCATCAAAAAGGCACTGTTTACAATACTCAGAAATAATCTGACAAATCTATTTCTGTGATATCTGAAGAGCGGAGGATATACTTTACGGACAGTAATTAGACAAACCCTTATAAAAGTACAGCATTACTATCTAAATATATTTATAAAAGAAAATAAAGTGACAATAACCCTTTTAAGGAAAAAATCTACTCAATCGTTAACAAATACTTTGAATTCAGATTTCTCTCAGTAAATACAACTGGCAAAAAGATTTCCTAGAGGCACAAAAGCATAAATATTAAATGAGTGCTGTATTTTACAAGGCAAAATTCAATGGAATGCAGATGGCTATTTGTGCTAATGTGAATAGAACTCTACCTTTATGAGTGCTGCAAAAAAGTACTGACATGTCAAATGTAAGAAAAAATTTTCTATTGCTGTAACTCTAATTAATATGTCACATGACTTGTATAATCTCTTTTGATAGGCCAAATGCATCTCACAAAAAAAGAAAAAGGTTGACATTTAAAAACAAAAACAGCCCATCTCTAAATTTCTATTAAAAAAAAAGACAGTAATGAAATAAGAAAACAGGTCTTAAGGAGTTTAATCCTTGACCTTACAAAAGGAGGCACCAGCCTCAGACAACTGCAGACTATACAATCACAGTTCTTTTATGAATAAATGTGTAGAAGGAAAACAGGTTACTCTTAAGTAAAGGACATTCAATGTCAACAACATGTTATGGTTAAATACAACGTTAAATATGTGTTTTAAAGGGTTCCTATAGCAAGCCTATTACCAACATTGGTCTAATACTAAGCCACCAATTCCTGAGTGTAGTGTTCAGCTCACAGAAAGGAACTTCATGTGACTAAAAATATTAAGAAATATTGGATTAGATATGTGCTTTTAAGCATATAATAAAACAGTCATGAAAATTTTTAATTTTTCCTTTTCTAAGCTTCATGAAATATTTTCTGCCTCCTGAGTCAGGAATTAAACCTATTATGAGATCGTATGATCCCAGTCATAAAACTGAGATTAAGGAAGAAATGAAGCAAACAATCACCTTTTAGATTAGTCAGGGATGTTTTTCCAACACATCTATATCTTAACAATAATACACAAACATAAGAATAAAAAGAAATAAATCTGGCAACGAACCACACACCACCATCAGCTCAACTACAAAAATGTTTCAATTTTCAACTGAAACTGAAATGTGACAGTAAAGTAATATTTGTATAGCGATACTAATTTAAATAGTTTTTTAAACTGTTTATAAAATAGCATTCAATACACATTCAATACAACAGATATATAGAAGGAGGCTGGCAGTGGAATGATGATTTGGAGAAAATACAAAGTACAAGTTGGAATATTGTGGTTCCTAATATGGAAATGTTTGATACAGGTAACCTTTTTATCTTTACCTATATGATTATTTCCAACTGATTAAATTGGTTCATTTCTTTTTGCTAATTATGCATGAGAAATTGGATTCGTATGGAAGTAAGATTCATACTACCTAAGCATTCCACTTAGGACACTCAGATCTGTAAGATATATCTATTCACTTTTCATAATTCATCATACATCTCTTACTCTGCTCTTTCTGGCTTGTAGTTTTCATTCTGTCAAAGTCAAAATTTGATTTGCTCCTCCTCAACCCTTATTACCGATAAATCTCAGAATTGTATTTTCAAGACTACACAAAATATTTAAATGTTATATATTTAAGTAAATCACAAAAATTGCTTTTGAGTACTATAAAAAGCTTGTAAAAATCCAAAAAAGTTCAAACCTTTAAATTAAAGAACTAAACTGTATCATGAAGCTTAAAACATATAACAGGATCCTACAGCACTGTGACTAACATGGGTTTTAAATTACTAAGAGGAATAAGAGGACTCTTTTTGTGTATTTAACACTGCTATGTATCTTAAAAGTGATTTAAAAACAAGAAAGAAAGAAACAATTTACAGAAATATATCCAGGCCATTATCTCTCATTTTCTATCTCTTTTTGGCTTTTGAAGTAAAAAACTTTAATGGTAATTATAGTTTTCTGTGCTCTTTATTAAACAGAGTAAGGTATAAATAAAAGTTCAAGAATTATTCCTAAAACAAGTCAATTACTAGTGATAATAACCTGACTTATCTCATCTGTTTCAGCCTTTTAAATTCTGTAGGCTGCATGTAAAGTCACAGACAGCAGTCATTGCTGAATTCTAGGAAACACATTATAAAAAAATTCAGATAGCAAAGATTAATTTAATACCCAAAGCAGTTTTCTTCCAATTTACTATAATGAAATTAAGTTCTCTTGTCTTTCTGAAATTTAGATTCTTAATGGTGGAAGTGCTGGCAGGCCATTAATATTGTTAGGTCTTGCTTAAAGAGATAAATTTACAGATATTTTCTAAGATATGCTCAAGGGGGCATCATAAAACATGACAAGAAAGATGCAAAGATTATTACTAGACGCAGAGACTTTTCTATGTGTACATACATAAGCATGTCCATATAAAAAGTTACTTACATTAAACATATGCTAAGGGTCCTCACAGAAAAAAAATAAAATGAAAAAATCCTTCATGTGACTTTTGGTTTCTGATCCAGTGTCACTATTTTCATAGAAGAGAGAGATAAAAATTAGGCCCTTTGGAAGTGATCTGTGTACAGTAAAGCAAGTTCTTTAGCTAAAACTATTTCTCTATTTTCCCCCATATTGTAAGTTTTCATCAATAAAGTTTTGTGCCTATTTTGTGAAGAAAACTGGTCACTGTACATAGTTTTGCAAACTTAACAGCATGTTTGTTAACAAGACCTCATGACTACAGATTTAAACATTGCAATAGACTATATGACTATCCTCAGGAACTAATAATAGCTACAGGACCTATATGGATATGTACTGTACACCAGCACAGATGCACACACATGGATAAAAACAAGAGATGTTCTGGCACTTACGCAATTTTCACGTTAACCAGATAGGACAATTCTTGTTCCAGTTAAGGACACAAGGCATGAGAGGTCAAAACTTAGCTCTAAGGTTCTTTAGAGAAATATTGAATTGTTTGAATAAAGTTCAAACCAACTTGAAAAATGGTCCCAGGCTAAATCTAATCATTCCATTTAATTGATTCAATTATTATATAAGGGATTCTACTTAAACATGAAGTTTATTATGATATGTAGCAAAATCAGCAGGAAAATGAAGTGGTCTCTTGGTTGTAGGAAATAGTCTGTGGCAGTTGAACTTGAAATAAGATGATTTCGTAGAGCCATAATATTTCTACAAAAAACAAGGCAATACATATTTATATATTACTTGAAGTTTTCAAAGCACTTTCAAGTTCAATGTTTCATCTGAGTCAACAACCTGTAAGCTAGGCAGAATATATATTACTGATACTTTAAATCTGAAAAAACAAAGACTGAGAGATTGCTTTCCATGGGGTGGGGGTGTGGGGGGAGGGAAGTACGATTGGGAGAAAAATTGTAAAACTCAAATAAAATCTTTAATAAAAAGAAAAAAGAAAAGAAATAAGAGGAAGGTGGGGAAGAAGAGGAAGATTTGACTTGAATGACAAATAGAGCCGAGAGAGGAGAAAGAGTCTCTACAGGGATGCTAATGAGTTCAGAAAGAAATTGCAAACAGGGGGCTAAAGGTTTCCAGAGGTAGATTATTACAGCCCTTTTCCATGAGAGAAGTCTTAAGGATGACTAGTAAGAAAGAAAGTTTCAAGTGAAGATGGGGAGCAGGATGAATTCTCTAGTTAATATAGAATTCTCCAACAGATTCCAAGTTTCTTGAGGGCAGGGAATATTTCCTCTCTGCTCTTTGGATCTCTAGGACTAGCACAAATTCTGGTATATAACAAACTACTGAACTGAATTGATTTTGATAAAGTGTGCAATGTTTATCTTTATGGTTATGGAAAATACTAGCTACATGTGCTTGTAGTATTGATGATCTCCCTGTTAGAAAAAGAATGCAAAGCAGTCTGAGGAACACCTCCCCATCAAGTTATCATATTTTATTAAAAATGACAGAATGACTTCCAGGCAAAAAGAACAGAAAACATACCTAAAGAGGAAGAAAACAATTCTGACTTAGGACAAGTGTCCTCGGAGGAGCCCCTGGTGCCTAGGCTGCTGGCCTCCCAGCTGAGGTCAAGGAGGAAGAGCCCTGACAAGGACCCTGGAGCACCTCTCTTCACTGAGGTGGCATTAGAGACGTTTGTGAGGTCTTCTCAGGGCAGATATTTCTTATCATTTCTACTG